>NW_026699461.1:0-190163 GCF_030435755.1 Ochotona princeps
CAGTGCTAGGCACTCAAAGGCATTAAGCCTAGAGTGTGAAAACTGAGTTTCCTTGAGAGCTGCATGGAAACCTGATGGTATGTGAAGTTAGTGAGCCAAATGGAGTTGTTCTCCACAAGAACCACTCGGCTGATTCTTCTTCAATATGCCCTTCACCAACATGCAGTGTTTCCTTGATTGAATTAGCTCTCACACAATATTTGCGCCTACAGCCTTTGTATTGAGTGCAATCTGAAAACGGCTTTGGCGCTGAAGTTGTCTGTGAATGTGGAGTTGGTGGCATGTGAAACCCGCATGTGGAGCATTGGTTTGTGTGGGAAGCTCACCAAGTTTCATTTCAGTCCTAGGCACTCAAAGGGCATTAAGGCTAGAGTGTGAAAACTGAGTTTCGTTGAGAGCTGCTTGGAAGCCTGAGGGTGTGTGAAGTTAGTGAGCCAAATGGAGTTGTTCTCCCACAAGAACCACTCGGCTGATTCTTCTTCAATATGCGCTTCACCAACATGCAGTGTTTCCTTGATTGAATTAGCTCTCACACCAATATTTGCGCCTAGAGCCTTTGCATTGAGGGCTATCTGAAAACGGCTGTGGCGCTGAAGTTGTCTGTGAATGTGGAGTTGGTGGCATGTGAAACCCGTATGTGGAGCCTTGGTTTGTGTGGGATGCTCTACCATGTTCATTCCTAGATAATGCACTCCAAGGACATTAAGCCTAGAGTGTGAAAACTGAGTTTCCTTGAGAGCTGCTTGGAAGCCTGATGGTGTGTGAAGTTAGTGAGCCAAATGGAGTTGTTCTCCCACAAGAACCACTCGGCTGATTCTTCTTCAATATGCGCTTCACGAACATGCAGTGTTTCCTTGCTTGAATTAGCTCTCACACCAATATTTGTGCCTAGAACCTTTGTTTTGAAGGGTTATCTGAAAACGGCTTTGGCGCTGAAGTTGTCTGTGAATGTGGAGTTGGTGGCATGTGAAACCCGCATGTGGAGCATTCGTTTGTGTGGGATGCTCTACCAGGTTCATTCCCAGAAAATGCACTCAAAGGACATTAAGCCTAGAGTGTGAAAACTGAGTTTCGTGAGAGCTGCTTGGAAGCCTGATGGTGTGTGAAGTTAGTGAGCCAAATGGAGTTGTTCTCCCACAAGAACCACTCGGCTGATTCTTCTTCAATATGCCCTTCACCAACATGCAGTGTTTCCTTGATTGAATTAGCTCTCACACCAATATTTGTGCCTAGAGCTTTTGTATTGAGGGCTATCTGAAAACGGCTATGGCGCTGAAGTTGCCTGTGAATGTGGAGTTGGTGGCATGTGATACCCACATGTGGAGCATTGGTTTGTGTGGGAGCTCACCAAGATTCATTTCAGTCCTAAGCACTCAAAGGGCATTAAGCCTAGAGTGTGAAAACTGAGTTTCGTTGAGAGCTGCTTGGAAGCCTGATGGTGTGTGAAGTTAGTGAGCCAAATGGAGTTGTTCTCCCACAAGAACCACTCGGCTGATTCTTCTTCAATATGCCCTTCACCAACATGCAGTGTTTCCTTGATTGAATTAGCTCTCACACCAATATTTGCGCCTAGAGCCTTTGCATTGAGGGCTATCTGAAAACGGCTTTGGCGCTGAAGGTGTCTGTGATTGTGGAGTTGGTGGCATGTGAAACCCGCATGTGGAGTATTGGTTTGTGTGGGATGCTCTACCAGGTTCATTCCTTGATAATGCTCTCAAAGGCATTAAGCCTAGAGTGTGAAAACTGAGTTTCCTTGAGAGCTGAATGGAAACCTGATGGTGTGTGAAGTTAGTGAGCCAAATGGAGTTGTTCTCCCACAAGAACCACTCGGCTGATTCTTCTTCAATATGCGCTTCACCAACATGCAGTGTTTCCTTGATTGAATTAGCTCTCACACCAATATTTGCGCGTAGAGCCTTTGTATTTAGGGCAATCTGAAAACGGCTTTGGCGCTGAAGTTGTCTGTGAATGTGGAGTTGGTGGCATGTGAAACCCGCATGTGGAGCATTCGTTTGTGTGGGAAGCTCACCAAGATTCATTTCAGTCCTAGGAACTCAAAGGTCATTAAGCCTAGAGTGTGAAAACAGTTTCGTTGAGAGCTGTTTGGAAGCCTGATGGTGTGTGAAGTTAGTGAGCCAAATGGAGTTGTTCTCCCACAAGAACCACTCGGCTGATTCTTCTTCAACATGCGCTTCACCAACGTGCAGTGTTTCCTTGATTGAATTAGCTCTCACACCAATATTTGCGCCTAGAGCCTTTGCATTGAGGCTATCTGAAAACGGCTTTGGCGCTGAAGTTGTCTCTGAATGTGGAGTTGGTGGCATGTGAAACACGCATGTGGAGCATTGGTTTGTGTGGGATGCTCTACCAGGTTCATTCCTACATAATGCACTCAAAGGGCATTAAGCCTAGAGTGTGAAAACTGAGTTTGCTTGAGAGCTGCATGGAAACCTGATGTGTGTGTGAAGTTAGTGAGCCAAATGGAGTTGTTCTCCCACAAGAACCACTCGGCTGATTCTTCTTCAATATGCGCTTCACCAACATGCAGTGTTTCCTTGATTGAATTAGCTCTCACACCAATATTTGCGCCTAGAGCCTTTGTATTTAGGGCAATCTGAAAACGGCTTTGGCGCTGAAGTTGTCTGTGAATGTGGAGTTGGTGGCATGTGAAACCCGCATGTGGAGCATTCGTTTGTGTGGGAAGCTCACCAGGTTCATTTCAGTGCTAGGCACTCAAAGGGCATTAGCCTAGCGTGTGAAAACTGAGTTTCCTTGAGAGCTGCTTGGAAGCCTGATGGTGTGTGAAGTTAGTGAGCCAAATGGAATTGTTCTCCCACAAGAACCACTCAGCTGATTCTTCTTCAATATGCGCTTCACCAACATGCAGTGTTTCCTTGATTGAATTAGCTCTCACACCAATATTTGCACCTAGAGCCTTTGTAATGAGGGCTATCTGAAAACGGCTCTGGGTAAGAAGTTGCCTGTGAATGTGGAGTTGGTGGGCAGGTGAAACCCGCATGTGGAGCATTCGTTTCTGTGGCTGCTCTACCAGGTTCATTCCTAGATAATGCACTCAAAGGGCATTAAGCCTAGAGTGTGAAAACTGAGTTTGCTTGAGAGCTGCATGGAAACCTGATGGTGTGTGAAGTTAGTGAGCCAAATGGAGTTGTTCTCCCACAAGAACCACTCGGCTGATTCTTCTTCAATATGCGCTTCACCACATGCAGTGTTTCCTGGATTGAATTAGCTCTCACACCAATATTTGCGCCTAGAGCCTTTGTTTGAGGGGTATGTGAAATCGGCTTTGGCGCTGAAGTTGCCTGTGAATGTTGAGTCGTTGGCATGTGAAACCTGTATGTGGAGCATTGGTTTGTGTGGGAAGCTCACCAAGCTTCATTCAGTCCTAGGCACTCAAAGGGCATTAAGACTAGAGTGTGAAAACGGAGTTTCCTTGAGAGCTGCCTTCGAAACCTGACGGTGTGTGAAGTTAGTGAGCCAAATGGAGTTGTTCTCCCACAAGAACCACTCGCTGATTCTTCTTCAATATGCCCTTCAGCAACATGCAGTGTTTCCTTGATTGAATTAGCTCTCACACCAATATTTGCACCTAGAGCCTTTGTAATGAGGGCTATCTGAAAACGGCTCTGGTAAGAAGTTGCCTGTGAATGTGGAGTTGGTGGCAGGTGAAACCCGCATGTGGAGCATTCGTTTCTGTGGGCTGCTCTACCAGGTTCATTCCTAGATAATGCACTCAAAGGGCATTAAGCCTAGAGTGTGAAAACTGAGTTTCCTTGAGAGCTGCTTGGAAGCCGAATGGTGTGTGAAGTTAGTGAGCCAAATGGAGTTGTTTTCCCACAAGAACCACGCGGCTGATTCTTTTTCAATATGCGCTTCACCAACATGCAGTGTTTCCTTGATTGAATTAGCTCTCACACCAATATTTGCGCCTAGAGCCTTTGTATTGAGGGCTATCTGAAACGGCTTTGGCTAGGAAGTTGTCTGTGAAAGTGGAGTTGGTGGCATGTGAAACCCGTATGTGGAGCATTGGGTTATGTGAGAATCTCTACCAGGTTCATTCCTAGATAATGCACTCAAAGGGCATAGAGCCTAGAGTGTGAAAATTGAGTTTCCTTGAGAGCTGCTTGGAAGCCTGATGGTGTGTGAAGTTAGTGAGCCAAATGGAGTTGTTCTCCACAAGAACCACTCGGCTGATTCTTCTTCAATATGTGGTTCACCAACATGTAGTGTTTCCTTGATTGAATTAGCTCTCACACCAATATTTGTGCCTAGAGCCTTTGCATTGAGGGCTATCTGAAAAAGTCTTTAGCGCTGAAGTTGTCTGTGAATGTGGAGTTGGTGGCATGTGAAACCCGCATGTGGAGTATTTGTTTGTGTGGGAAGCTCACCAAGGTTCATTTCAGTCCTAGGCACTCAAAGGGCATTAAGCCTAGAGTGTGAAAACAGTTTCGTTGAGAGCTGCTTGGAAGCCTGATGGTGCGTGAAGTTAGTGAGCCAAATGGAGTTGTTCTCCCACAAGAAGCACTCGGCTGATTCTTCTTCAACATGCGCTTCACCAACGTGCAGTGTTTCCTTGATTGAATTAGCTCTCACACCAATATTTGCGCCTAGAGCCTTTGTATTGAGGGCTATCTGAAAACGGCTTTTGGCTAGGAAGTTGTCTGTGAATGTGGAGTTGCTGGCATGTGAAACCCGCATGTGGAGCATTGGTTTATGTGAGAATCTCTACCAGGTTCATTCCTACATAATGCACTCAAAGGGCATTAAGCCTAGAGTGTGAAAACTGAGTTTCCTTGAGAGCTGCATGGAAACCTGATGGTGTGTGAAGTTAGTGAGCCAAATGGAGTTGTTCTCCCACAAGAACCACTCGGCTGATTCTTCTTCAACATGCGCTTCACTAACGTGCAGTTTTTCCTTGATTGAATTAGCTCTCACACCACTATTTGCGCCTAGAACCTTTGCATTGAGGGCTATCTGAAAACGGCTTTGACGCTGAAGTTGTCTCTGAATGTGGAGTTGGTGGCATGTGAAACACGCATGTGGAGCATTGGTTTTGTGTGGGATGCCTCTACCAGGTTCATTCCTAGATAATGCACTCAAAGGGCATTAAGCCTAGAGTGTGAAAACTGAGTTTCCTTGAGAGCTGCATGGAAGCCTGATGGTGTGTGAAGTTAGTGAGCCAAATGGAGTTGTTCTCCCACAAGAACCACTCGGCTGATTCTTCTTCATATGCGCTTCACCAACATGCAGTGTTCCTTGATTGAATTAGCTCTTACACAAATATTGCGCCTAGAGCCTTTGTATTTAGGGCAATCTGAAAACGGCTTTGGCGCTGAAGTTGTCTGTGAATGTGGAGTTGGTGGCATGTGAAACCCGCATGTGGAGCATTCGTTTGTGTGGGAAGCTCACCAAGGTTCATTTCAGTCCTAGGCACTCAAAGGGCATTAAGCCTAGAGTGTGAAAACTGAGATTCCTTGAGAGCTGCTTGGAAGCCTGATGGTGTGTGAAGTTAGTGAGCCAAATGGAATTGTTCTCCCCAAGAACCACTCAGCTGATTCTTCTTCAATATGCGCTTCACCAACATGCAGTGTTTCCTTGATTGAATTAGCTCTCACACCAATATTTGCGCCTAGAGCCTTTGCATTGTGGGCTACCTGAAAACAGATTTGGCGCTGAAGTTGTCTGTGAATGTGGAGTTGGTGGCATGTGAAACCCGCATGTGGAGCATTTTTTTGTGTGGGATGCTCTACCAGGTTCATTCCTAGATAATGCACTCAAAGTGCATTAAGCCTAGAGTGTGAAAACTGAGTTTGCTTGAGAGCTGCATGGAAACCTGATGGTGTGTGAAGTTAGTGAGCCAAATGGAGTTGTTCTCCCACAAGAACCACTCGGCTGATTCTTCTTCAATATGCGCTTCACCAACATGCAGTGTTTCCTTGATTGAATTAGCTCTCACACCAATATTTGCGCCTAGAGCCTTTGTTTTGAGGGTGTGTGAAATCGGCTTTGGCGATGAAGTTGCCTGTGAATGTGGAGTCGTTGGCATGTGAAACCTGTATGTGGAGCATTGGTTTGTGTGGGGAAGCTCACCAAGCTTCATTTCAGTCCTAGGCACTCAAAGGGCATTAAGACTCAGAGTGTGAAAATGGAGTTTCCTTAAGAGCTGCTTCGAAACCTGACGGTGTGTGAAGTTAGTGAGCAAATATAGTTGTTCTCCCACAAGAACCACTCGGCTGATTCTTCTTCAATATGCCCTTCAGCAACATGCAGTGTTTCCTTGATTGAATTAGCTCTCACACCAATATTTGCACCTAGAGCCTTTGTAATGAGGGCTATCTGAAAACGGCTCTGGCTAAGGAGTTGCTGTGAATGTGGAGTTGGTGGCAGGTGAAACCCGCATGTGGAGCATTCGTTTTGTGGGCTGCTCTACCAGGTTCATTCCTAGATAATGCACTCAAAGGGCATTAAGCCTAGAGTGTGAAAACTGAGTTTCCTTGAGAGCTGCTTGGAAGCCTGATGGTGTATGAAGTTAGTGAGCCAAATGGAGTTGTTTTCCCACAAGAACCACGCGGCTGATTCTTTTTCAATATGCGCTTCACCAACATGCAGTGTTTCCTTGATTGAATTAGCTCTCACACCACTATTTGCGCCTAGAACCTTTGCATTGAGGGCTATCTGAAACGGCTTTGACGCTGAAGTTGTCTGTGAATGTGAGTTGGTGGCATGTGAAACACGCATGTGGAGCATTGGTTTGTGTGGGATGCTCTACCAGGTTCATTCCTACATAATGCACTCAAAGGGCATTAAGCCTAGAGTGTGAAAACTGAGATTCCTTGAGAGCTGCTTGGAAGTCTGATGGTGTGTGAAGTTAGTGAGCCAAATGGAGTTGTTTTCCCACAAGAACCACTCGGCTGATTCTTCTTCAATATGCCCTTGACCAACATGCAGTGTTTCCTTGATTGAATTAGCCTCTCACACCAATATTTGCGTCTAGAGCCTTTGAATTGAGGGCTATCTGAAAACGGCTTTGGCGCTGAAGTTGCCTGTGAATGTGGAGTTGGTGGCATGTGAAACCCGCATGTGGAGCATTCCGTTTGTGTGGGATGCTCACCAAGCTTCATTTCAGTCCTAGGCACTCAAAGGCACTAAGCATAGAGTGTGAAACCTGAGTTTCCTTTAGAGCTGCTTGGAAGCCTGATGGTGTGTGAAGTTAGTGAGCCAAATGGAGTTGTTCTCCAACAGGAACCACTCGGCTGATTCTTCTTCAGTATGTGCTTCAGCAACATGCAGTGTTTCCTTGATTGAATTAGCTCTCACACCAATATTTGCGCCTAGAGCCTTTGTATTGAGGGCTATCTGAAAACGGCTTTATCACTGAAGTTGTCTGTGAATGTGTAGTTGTGGGCATGTGAAACCGGCATGTGGAGCATTGGTTTGTGAGGGACGCTCATCAAGCTTCATTTCAGTCCTAGGCACTCAAAGGGCATTAAGCCTAGAGTGTGAAGGTGAGTTTCCTTGAGAGCTGCTTGGAAGCATGATGGTGTGTGAAGTTAGTGAGCCAAATGGAGTTGTTCTCCCACAAGAATCACTCGGCTGATTCTCTTCAATATGCGCTTCACCAACATGCAGTGTTTCCTTGATTGAATTAGCTCTCACACCAATATTTGCACCTAGAGTCATTGTATTGAGGGCTATCTAAAACGGCTTTGGCGGTGAAGTTGTCTGTGAATGTGGAGTTGGTAGCATGTGAAACCCGCATGTGGAGCATTGGTTTGTGTGGATGCTCTACCAGGTTCATTCTACATAATGCACTCAAATGGCATTAAGCCTAGAGTGTGAGAGCTGAGTTTCCTTGAGAGCTGCTTGGAAGCCTGATGGTGTGTGAAGTAGTGAGCCAAAATGGAGTTGTTCTCCCACAAGAACCACTCGGCTGATTCTTCTTCAATATGCGCTTCACCAACATGCTGTGTTTCCTTGATTGAATTAGCTCTCACACCAATATTTTGCGCCTAGAGCCTTTGTATTGAGGGCTATCTGAAAACGGCTTTGGCGCTAGGAAGTTGTCTGTGAATGTGGAGTTGGTGGCATGTGAAACCCGCATGTGAGCATTGGTTTGTGAGGGAAGTTCACCAAGGTTCATTTCAGTCCTAGGCACTCAAAGGGCATTAAGCCTAGAGTGTGAAAGCTGAGTTTCCTTGAGAGCTTCTTGGAAGCCTGATGGTGTGTGAAGTTAGTGAGCCAAATGGAGTTGTTCTGCCACAAGAACCACTCGCTGATTCTTCTTCATATGTGCTTCACCAACATTCAGTGTTGCCTTGATTGAATTAGCTCTCACAGCAATATTTGCGCCTAGAGCCTTTGTATTGAGGGCTATCTGAAAACGGCTTTGGCGCTAGGAAGTTGTCTGTGAATTGTGGAGTTGGTGGCATGTGAAACCCGCATGTGGAGCATTGGTTTGTGAGGGAAGCTCACCAAGCTTCATTTCAGTCCTAGGCACTCAAAGGGCATTAAGCCTAGAGTGTGAAAGCTGAGTTTCCTTGAGAGCTGCTTGGAAGCCTGATGGTGTGTGAAGTTAGTGAGCCAAATGGAGTTGTTCTGCCACAAGAACCACTCGGCTGATTCTTCTTCAATATGCGCTTCACCAACATGCAGTGTTGCCTTGATTGAATTAGCTGTCACACCAATATTTGCGCCTAGAGCCTTTGTATTGAGATCTATCTGAAAACGGCTGTGGCGCTGAAGTTGTCTGTGAATGTGGAGTTGGTGGCATGTGAAACCCATATGTGGTGGCAATTGGTTTGTGTGGGATGCTCAACCAGGTTCATTCCTACATAATGCACTCAAAGTGCATTTAAGCCTAGAGTGTGAAAGCTGAGTTTCCTTGAGAGCTGCTTGGAAGCCTGATGGTGTGTGAAGTTAGTGAGCCAAATGGAGTTGTTCTCCCACAAGAACCACTCGGCTGATTCTTCTTAAATATGCGCTTCACCAACATGCAGTGTTTCCTTGATTGAATTAGCTCTCACACCAATATTTGCGCCTAGAGCCTTTGTATTGAGGGCTATCTGAAAACGGCTTGGAGCTAAAGTTGTCTGTGAATGTGAAGTTGGTGGCATGTGAAACCCACATGTGGAGCATTGGCTTGTGTGGGATGCTCTACCAGGTTCATTCCTATATAATGCACTCAAAGGGCATTAAGCCTAGAGTGTGAAAGCTGAGTTTCTTTGAGAGCTGCTTGGAAGCCTGATGGTGTGTGAAGTTAGTGAGCCAAATGCAGTTGTTCTCCACAAGAACCACTCGGCTGATTCTTCTTCAATATGCGCTTCACCAACATGCAGTGTTTCCTTGATTGAATTAGCTCTCACACCAATATTTGTGCCTAGAGCCTTTGCATTGAGGGCTATCTGAAAATGGCTTTGGCGCTGAAGTTGTCTGTGAATGTGGAGTTGGTGGCATGTGAAACCCGCATGTGGAGCATTGGTTTGTGAGGGACGCTCACCAAGATTCATTTCAATCCTAGGCACTCAAAGTGCATTAATCCTAGAGTGTGAAAGCTGAGTTTCCTTGAGAGCTGCTTGGAATCCTGATGGTGTGTGAAGTTAGTGTGCCAAATGGAGTTGTTGCCCCAGAAGAACCACTCGGCTGATTCTTCTTCAATATGCGCTTCACCAACATGCAGTGTTTCCTTGATTGAATTAGCTCTCACACCAATATTTGCGCCTAGAGCCTTTGTATTGAGGGCTATCTGAAAACGATTTTGGCGCTGAAGTTGTCTGTGAATGTGGAGTTGGTGGCATGTGAAACCCGCATGTGGAGCATTGGTTTTTGTATGATGCTCTACCATGTTGATTCCTAGATAATGCACTCAAAGGGCATTAAGCCTAGAGTGTGAAAACTGAGATTCCTTGAGAGCTGCTTGGAAGCCTGATGGTGTGTGAAGTTAGTGAGCCAAATGGAGTTTTTCTCCCAAAAGAACCACTCGGCTGATTCTTCTTCAATATGCGCTTCACCAACAAGCTGTGTTTCCTTGATTGAATTAGCTCTCACACCAATATTTGCGCCTAGAGCCTTTGCATTGAAGGCTATCTGAAAAGGGCTTTGGCACTGAAGTTGTCTGTGAATCTGGAATTTGTAGCATGTGAAACCCACATGTGGAGCATTCGCTTGTGTGGGATGCTGTACCAGGTTCATTCCTATATAATGCACTAAAAGGGCATTAAGCCTATAGTGTGAAAGCTGAGTTTCCTTGAGAGCTGCTTGGAAGCCTGATGGTGTGTGAAGTTAGTGAGCCAAATGGAGTTGTTCTCACACAAGAACCACTTGGCTGATTCTTCTTCAATATGCGCTACACCCACATGCTCTGTTTCCTTGATTGAATTAGCTCTCACACCAATATTTGCGCCTAGAGCCTTTGTATTGAGGGCTATCTGAAAACGGCTTTGGCGCTGAAGTTGTCTGTGAATGTGGAGTTGGTGGCATGTGAAACCCGCATGTGGAGCATTGGTTTGTGTGGGATGCTCACCAAGCTTCATTTCAGTCCTAGATAATGCACTCAAAGGGCATAGAGCCTAGAGTGTGAAAATTGAGTTTCCTTGAGAGCTGCTTGGAAGCCTGATGGTGTGTGAAGTTAGTGAGCCAAATGGAGTTGTTCTCCCACAAGAACCACTCGGCTGATTCTTCTTCAATATGCGCTTCACCAACATGCAGTGTTTCCTTGATTGAATTAGCTCTCACACCAATATTTGCGCCTAGAGCCTTTGTATTGAGGGCTATCTGAAAACGGCTTTGGCGCTGAAGTTGCCTGTGAATCTGGAGTTGGTGGCATGTGAAACCCGCATGTGGAGCATTGGTTTGTGTGGGAAGCTCACCAAGTTTCATTTCAGTCCTAGACACTCAAAGGGCATTAAGCCTAGAGTGTGAAAGCTGAGTTTCCTTGAGAGCTGCTTGGAAGCCTGATGGTGTGTGAAGTTAGTGAGCCAAATGGAGTTGTTCTCCCACAAGAACCACTCGGCTGATTCTTCTTCAATGTGCGCTTCACCAACATGCAGTGTTTCCTTGATTGAATTAGCTCTCACACCAATATTTGCGCCTAGAGCCTTTGTATTGAGGGCTATCTGAAAACGGCTTTGGCGCTGAAGTTGTCTGTGAATGTGGAGTTGGTGGCATGTGAAACCCGCATGTGGAGCATTGGTTTGTGTAGGATGCTCTACCAGGTTCATTCCTACATAATGCACTCAAAGGGCATAGAGCCTAGAGTGTGAAAATTGAGTTTCCTTGAGAGCTGCTTGGAAGCCTGATGGTGTGTGAAGTTAGTGAGCCAAATGGAGTTGTTCTGCCACAAGAACCACTCGGCAGTTTCTTCTTCAATATGCGCTTCACCAACATGCAGTGTTTCCTTGATTGAATTAGCTCTCACACCAATATTTGTGCCTAGAGCCTTTGTATTGAGGGCTATCTGAAAACGGCTTTGGCGCTGAAGTTGTCTGTGAATGTGGAGTTGGAGGCATGTGAAACCCGCATGTGGAGCATTGGTTTGTGTGGGAAGCTCACCAAGCTTCCTTTCAGTCCTAGACACTCAAAGGGCATTAAGCCTAGAGTGTGAAAGCTGAGTTTCCTTGAGAGCTGCTTGGAAGCCTGATGGTGTGTGAAGTTAGTGAGCCAAATGGAGTTGTTCTCCCACAAAACCACTGGGCTGATTCTTCTTCAATATGCGCTTCACCAACATGCAGTGTTTCCTTGATTGAATTAGCTCTCACACCAATATTTGTGCCTAGAGCCTTTGTATTGAGGGCTATCTGAAAACGGCTTTGGCGCTGAAGTTGTCTGTGAATGTGGAGTTGGTGGCATGTGAAACCGACCTGTACAGCATTGGTTTAGGTGGGATGCTCTACCAGGTTCATTCCTAGATAATGCACTCAAAGCCATTAAGCCTAGAGTGTGAAAACTGAGTTTCCTTGAGAGCTGCTTGGAAGCCTGATGGTGTGTGAAGTTAGGGAGCCAAATGGAGTTGTTCTCCCACAAGAACCACTCGGCTGATTCTTCTTCAATATGCGCTTCACCAACATGCAGTGTTTCCTTGATTGAATTAGCTCTCACACCAATATTTGCGCCTAGAGCCTTTGCATTGAGGGCTATCTGAAAAGGGATTGGCGCTGAAGTTGTCTGTGAATTTGGAGTTTGTAGCATGTGAAACCCGCATGTGGAGAATTGGTTTGTGTGGGATGCTCTACCAGGTTCATTCCTACATAATGCACTCAAAGGGCATTAAGCCTAGAGTGTGAAAGCTGGGTCCTTGAGAGCTGCTTGGAAGCCTGATGGTGTGTGAAGTTAGTGAGCCAAATGGAGTTGTTCTGCCACAAGAACCACTCGGCTGATTCTTCTTCAATATGCGCTTCACCAACATGCAGTGTTTCCTTGATTGAATTAGCTCTCACACCAATATTTGTGCCTAGAGCCTTTGCATTGAGGGCGATCTGAAAACGGCTTTGGCGCTAGGAAGTTGTCTGTGAATGTGGAGTTGGTGGCATGTGAAACCCGCATGTGGCGCATTGGTTTGTGTGGGAAGCTCACCAAGCTTCATTTCAGTCCTAGGCACTCAAAGTTCATTAAGCCTAGAGTGTGAAAGGTGAGTTTCCTTGAGAGCTGCTTGGAAGCCTGATGGTGTGTGAAGTTAGTGAGCCAAATGGAGTTGTTCTCCCACAAGAACCACTCGGCTGGTTCTTCTTCAATATGCGCTTCACCAACATGCAGTGTTTTCTTGATTGAATTAGCTCTCACACCAATATTTGCGCCTAGAGCCTTTGTATTAAGATCTATCTGAAAAGCGCTTTGGCGCTGAAGTTGCCTGTGAATGTGGAGTTGGTCGAATATGAAAGCCGCATATGGAGCATTGGTTTGTGTGGGATGCTCTACCAGGTTCATTCCTACATAATGCACTCAAAGGGCATTAACCCTAGAGTGTGAAAGCTGAGTTTCCTTGAGAGCTGCTTGGAAGCCTGATGGTGTGTGAAGTTAGTGAGCCAAGTGGAGTTGTTCTCCCACAAGAACCACTCGGCTGCTTCTTCTTCAATATGCGCTTCACCAACATGCAGTGTTTCCTTGATTGAATTAGCTCTCACACCAATATTTGTGCCTAGAGCCTTTGTATTGAGGGCTATCTGAAAACGGCTTTGGCTAGGAAGTTGTCTGTGAATGTGGAGTTGGGGGCATGTGAATCCCACATATGGAGCATTGGTTTGTGTGGGATGCTCTACCAGGTTCATTCCTAGATAATGCACTCAAAGGGCATTAAGCCTAGAGTGTGAAAGCTGAGTTTCCTTGAGAGCTGCTTGGAAGCCTGATGGTGTGTGAAGTTAGTGAGCCAAATGGAGTTGTTCTCCCACAAGAACCACTCGGCTGATTCTTCTTCAATATGCGCTTCACCAATATGCAGTGTTTCCTTGATTGAATTAGCTCTCACACCAATATTTGCACCTAGAGTCTTTGCATTGAGGGCTATCTAAAACGGCTTTGGCGCTGAAGTTGTCTGTGAATGTGGAGTTTGTAGCATGTGAAACCCGCATGTGGAGCATTGGTTTGTGTGGGATGCTCTACCAGGTTCATTCCTACATAATGCACTCAAATGGCATTAAGCCTAGAGTGTGAGAGCTGAGTTTCCTTGAGAGCTGCTTGGAAGCCTGATGGTGTGTGAAGTTAGTGAGCCCAATGGAGTTGTTCTCCCACAAGAACCACTCGGCAGATTCTTCTTAAATATGCGCTTCCCCAACATGCAGTGTTTCCTTGATTGAATTAGCTCTCACACCAATATTTGCGCCTAGAGCCTTTGTATTGAGGGCTATCTGAAAACGGCTTTGGAGCTAAAGTTGTCTGTGAATGTGAAGTTGGTGGCATGTGAAACCCGCATGTGGAGCATTGGTTTGTGTGGGATGCTCTAATAGGTTCATTCCTAGATAATGCACTCAAAGGGCATTAAGCCTAGAGTGTGAAAACTGAGTTTCTTTGAGAGCTGCTTGGAAGCCTAATGGTGTGTGAATTTAGTGAGACAAATGGAGTTGTTCTCCCACAAGAAACATTCAGCTGATTCTTCTTCAATATGCCCTTCACCAACATGCAGTGTTTCCTTGATTGAATTAGCTCTCACACCAATATTTGCGCCTAGAGCCTTTGCATTGAGGGCTATCTGAAAAGGGCTTTGGCGATGAAGTTTTCTGTGAATCTCGAATTTGTAGCATGTGAAACCCACATGTGGAGCATTGGCTTGTGTGGGATGCTCTACCAGGTTCATTCCTATATAATGCACTCAAAGGGCATTAAGCCTAGAGTGTGAAAACTGAGTTTCTTTGAGAGCTGCTTTGAAGCCTGATGGTTTGTGAATTTAGTGAGCCAAATGCAGTTGTTCTCCCACAAGAACCACTCAGCTGATTCTTCTTCAATATGTGCTTCACCAACATGCAGTGTTTCCTTGATTGAATTAGCTCTCACACCAATATTTGTGCCTAGAGCCTTTGCATTGTGGGCTATCTGAAAATGGCTTTGGCGCTGAAGTTGTCTGTGAATGTGGATTTGGTGGCATGTGAAACCCGCATGTGAAGCATTGGTTTGTGTATGATGCTCTACCATGTTGATTCGTAGATAATGCACTCAAAGGGCATTAAGCCTAGAGTGTGAGAGCTGAGTTTCCTTGAGAGCTGCTTGGAATCCTGATGGTGTGTGAAGTTAGTGAGCCAAATGGAGTTGTTCTCCCACAAGAACCACTCGGCTGATTCTTCTTCAATATGCGCTTCACCAACATGCAGTGTTTCCTTGATTGAATTAGCTCTCACACAAATATTTGCGTCTAGAGCTTTTGTATTGAGGGCTATCTGAAAACGGCTTTGGAACTGAAGTTGTCTGTGAATGTGGAATTGGGGGCATGTGAAACCCGCACGTGGAGCATTGGTTTGTGTGGGAAGCTCACCAAGCTTCATTTCAGTCCTAGATAATGCACTCAAAGGGCATTAAGCCTAGAGTGTGAAAACTGAGATTCCTTGAGAGCTGCTTGGAAGCATGATGGTGTGTGAAGTTAGTGAGCCAAATGGAGTTTTTCTCCCAAAAGAACCACTCGGCTGATTCTTCTTCAATATGCGCTTCACCAACAAGCTGTGTTTCCTTGATTGAATTAGCTCTCACACCAATATTTGCGCCTAGAGCCTTTGCATTGAGGGCTATCTGAAAACGGCTTTGGCACTGAAGTTGTCTGTGAATCTGGAATTTGTAGCATGTGAAACCCACATGTGGAGCATTCGCTTGTGTGGAATGCTGTACCAGGTTCATTCCTATATAATGCACTCAAAGGGCATTAAGCCTAGAGTGTGAAAGCTGAGTTTCCTTGAGAGCTGCTTGGAAGCCTGATGGTGTGTGAAGTTAGTGAGCCAAATGGAGTTGTTCTCACACAAGAACCACTCGGCTGATTCTTCTTCAAATTGCGCTACACCCACATGCTCTGTTTCCTTGATTGAATTAGCTCTCACACCAATATTTGCGCCTAGAGCCTTTGTATTGAGGGCTATCTGAAAACGGCTTTGGCGCTGAAGTTGTCTGTGAATGTGGAGTTGGTGGCATGTGAAACCCGCATGTGGAGCATTGGTTTGTGTGGGAAGCTCACCAAGCTTCATTTCAGTCCTAGATAATGCACTCAAAGGGCATAGAGCCTAGAGTGTGAAAATTGAGTTTCCTTGAGAGCTGCTTGGAAGCCTGATGGTGTGTGAAGTTAGTGAGCCAAATGGAGTTGTTCTCCCACAGGAACCACTCGGATGATTCTTCTTCAATATGCGCTTCACCAACATGCAGTGTTTCCTTGATTGAATTAGCTCTCACACCAATATTTGCGCCTAGAGCCTTTGTATTGAGGGCTATCTGAAAACGGCTTTGGCGCTGAAGTTGCCTGTGAATCTGGAGTTGGTGGCATGTGAAACCAGCATGTGGAGCATTGGTTTGTGTGGGAAGCTCACCAAGCTTCATTTCAGTCCTAGACACTCAAAGGGCATTAAGCCTAGAGTGTGAAAGCTGAGTTTCCTTGAGAGCTGCTTGGAAGCCTGATGGTGTGTGAAGTTAGTGAGCCAAATGGAGTTGTTCTCCCACAAGAACCACTCGGCTGATTCTTCTTCAATGTGCGCTTCACCAACATGCAGTGTTTCCTTGATTGAATTAGCTCTCACACCAATATTTGCGCCTAGAGCCTTTGTATTGAGGGCTATCTGAAAACGGCTTTGGCGCTGAAGTTGTCTGTGAATGTGGAGTTGGTGGCATGTGAAACCCGCATGTGGAGCATTGGTTTGTGTGGGAAGCTCACCAAGCTTCGTTTCAGTCCTAGATAATGCACTCAAAGGGCATAGAGCCTAGAGTGTGAAAATTGAGTTTCCTTGAGAGCTGCTTGGAAGCCTGATGGTGTGTGAAGTTAGTGAACCAAATGGAGTTGTTCTCCCACAAGAACCACTCGGCTGATTCTTCTTCAATGTGCGCTTCACCAACATGCAGTGTTTCCTTGATTGAATTAGCTCTCACACCAATATTTGCGCCTAGAGCCTTTGTATTGAGGGCTATCTGAAAACGGCTTTGGCGCTGAAGTTGCCTGTGAATCTGGAGTTGGTGGCATTTGAAACCAGCATGTGGAGCATTGGTTTGTGTGGGAAGCTCACCAAGCTTCATTTCAGTCCTAGACACTCAAAGGGCATTAAGCCTAGAGTGTGAAAGCTGAGTTTCCTTGAGAGCTGCTTGGAAGCCTGATGGTGTGTGAAGTTAGTGAGCCAAATGGAGTTGTTCTCCCACAAGAACCACTCGGCTGATTCTTCTTCAATGTGCGCTTCACCAACATGCAGTGTTTCCTTGATTGAATTAGCTCTCACACCAATATTTGCGCCTAGAGCCTTTGTATTGAGGGCTATCTGAAAACGGCTTTGGCGCTGAAGTTGTCTGTGAATGTGGAGTTGGTGGCATGTGAAACCCGCATGTGGAGCATTGGTTTGTGTGGGAAGCTCACCAAGCTTCATTTCAGTCCTAGATAATGCACTCAAAGAGCATAGAGCCTAGAGTGTGAAAATTGAGTTTCCTTGAGAGCTGCTTGGAAGCCTGATGGTGTGTGAAGTTAGTGAGCCAAATGGAGTTGTTCTCCCACAAGAACCACTCGGCTGATTCTTCTTCAATATGCGCTTCACCAACATGCAGTGTTTCCTTGATTGAATTAGCTCTCACACCAATATTTGCACCTAGAGCCTTTGTATTGAGGGCTATCTGAAAACGGCTTTGGTGCTGAAGTTGCCTGTGAATCTGGAATTGGTGGCATGTGAAACCCGCATGTGGAGCATTGGTTTGTGTGGGAAGCTCACCAAGCTTCATTTCAGTCCTAGATAATGCACTCAAAGGGCATTAAGCCTAGAGTGTGAAAGCTGAGTTTCCTTGAGAGCTGCTTGGAAGCCTGATGGTGTGTGAAGTTAGTGAGCCAAATGGAGTTGTTCTCCCACAAGAACCACTCGGCTGATTCTTCTTCAATGTGCGCTTCACCAACATGCAGTGTTTCCTTGATTGAATTAGCTCTCACACCAATATTTGCGCCTAGAGCCTTTGCATTGAGGGCTATCTGAAAAGGGATTGGCGCTGAAGTTGTCTGTGAATGTGGAATTGGTGGCATGTGAAACCCGCATGTGGAGCATTGGTTTGTGTGGGATGCTCTACCAGGTTCATTCCTACATAATGCACTCAAAGGGCATTAAGCCTAGAGTGTGAAAGCTGGGTTTCCTGGAGAGCAGCTTGGAAGCCTGATGGTGTGTGAAGTTAGTGAGCCAAATGGAGTTGTTCTGCCACAAGAACCACTCGGCTGATTCTTCTTCAATATGCGCTTCACCAACATGCAGTGTTTCCTTGATTGAATTAGCTCTCACACCAATATTTGTGCCTAGAACCTTTGTATTGAGGGCTATCTGAAAACGGCTTTGGCGCTGAAGTTGTCTGTGAATGTGGAGTTGGTGGCATGTGAAACCGACCTGTGCAGCATTGGTTTAGGTGGGATGCTCTACCAGGTTCATTCCTAGATAATGCACTCAAAGGCATTAAGCCTAGAGTGTGAAAACTGAGTTTCCTTGAGAGCTGCTTGGAAGCCTGATGGTGTGTGAAGTTAGTGAGCCAAATGGAGTTGTTTTCCCACAAGAACCACTGAGCTGATTCTTCTTCAATATGCGCTTCACTAACATGCAGTGTTTCCTTGATTGAATTAGCTCTCACACCAATATGTGCGCCTAGAGCCTTTGTATTGAGGGCTATCTGAAAACGGCTTTGGCGCTGAAGTTGTCTGTGAATGTGGAGTTGCTGGCATGTGAAACTACCTGTACAGCATTGGTTTAGGTGGGATGCTCTACCAGGTTCATTGCTAGATAATGCACTCAAAGGCATTAAGCCTAGAGTGTGAAAACTGAGTTTCCTTGAGAGCTGCTTGGAAGCCTGATGGTGTGTGAAGTTAGTGAGCCAAATGGAGTTGTTCTCCCACAAGAACCACTCGGCTGATTCTTCTTCAATATGTGCTTCACCAACATGCAGTGTTTCCTTGATTGAATTAGCTCTCACACCAATATTTGTGCCTAGAGCCTTTGCATTGAGGGCTATCTGAAAATGGCTTTGGCGCTGAAGTTGTCTGTGAATGTGGAGTTGGTGGCATGTGAAACCCGCATGTGGAGCATTGGTTTGTGTGGGAAGCTCACCAAGCTTCATTTCAGTCCTAGACACTCAAATGGCATTAATCCTAGAGTGTGAAAGCTGAGTTTCCTTGAGAGCTGCTTGGAAGCCTGATGGTGTGTGAAGTTTGTGTGCCAAATGGAGTTGTTGCCCCAGATTAACCACTCGGCTGATTCTTCTTCAATATGCCCTTCACCAACATGCAGTGTTTCCTTGATTGAATTAGCTCTCACACCAATATTTGCGCCTAGAGCCTTTGTATTGAGGGCTATCTGAAAACGATTTTGGCGCTGAAGTTGTCTGTGAATGTGGAGTTGGTGGCATGTGAAACCCGCATGTGGAGCATTGGTTTGTGTATGATGCTCTACCATGTTGATTCGTAGATAATGCACTCAAAGGGCATTAAGCCTAGTGTGTGAGAGCTGAGTTTCCTTGAGAGCTGCTTGGAATCCTGATGGTGTGTGAAGTTAGTGAGCCAAATGGAGTTGTTCTCCCACAAGAACCACTCGGCTGATTCTTCTTCACTATGCCCTTCACCAACATGCAGTGTTTCCTTGATTGAATTAGCTCTCACACAAATATTTGCGTCTAGAGCCTTTGTATTGAGGGCTATCTGAAAACGGCTTTGGAACTGAAGTTGTCTGTGAATGTGGAGTTGAGGGCATGTGAAACCCGCACGTGGAGCATTGGTTTGTGTGGGAAGCTCACCAAGCTTCATTTCAGTCCTAGATAATGCACTCAAAGGGCATTAAGCCTAGAGTGTGAAAACTGAGATTCCTTGAGAGCTGCTTGGAAGCATGATGGTGTGTGAAGTTAGTGAGCCAAATGGAGTTTTTCTCCCAAAAGAACCACTCGGCTGATTCTTCTTCAATATGCGCTTCACAAACAAGCTGTGTTTCCTTGATTGAATTAGCTCTCACACCAATATTTGCGCCTAGAGCCATTGCATTGAGGGCTATCTGAAAACGGCTTTGGCACTGAAGTTGTCTGTGAATCTGGAATTTGTAGCATGTGAAACCCACATGTGGAGCATTCGCTTGTGTGGGATGCTGTACCAGGTTCATTCCTATATAATGCACTAAAAGGGCATAGAGCCTATAGTGTGAAAGCTGAGTTTCCTTGAGAGCTGCTTGGAAGCCTGATGGTGTGTGAAGTTAGTGAGCCAAATGGAGTTGTTCTCCCACAAGAACCACTCGGCTGATTCTTCTTCAATATGCGCTTCACCAACATGCAGTGTTTCCTTGATTGAATTAGCTCTCACACCAATATTTGCGCCTAGAGCCTTTGTATTGAGGGCTATCTGAAAACGGCTTTGGCGCTGAAGTTGTCTGTGAATGTGGAGTTGGTGGCATGTGAAACCCGCATGTGGAGCATTGGTTTGTGTGGGAAGCTCACCAAGCTTCATTTCAGTCCTAGACACTCAAAGGGCATTAAGCCTAGAGTGTGAAAGCTGAGTTTCCTTGAGAGCTGCTTGGAAGCCTGATGGTGTGTGAAGTTAGTGAGCCAAATGGAGTTGTTCTCCCACAAGAACCACTCGGCTGATTCTTCTTCAATGTGCGCTTCACCAACATGCAGTGTTTCCTTGATTGAATTAGCTCTCACACCAATATTTGCGCCTAGAGCCTTTGTATTGAGGGCTATCTGAAAACGGCTTTGGCGCTGAAGTTGTCTGTGAATGTGGAGTTGGTGGCATGTGAAACCCGTATGTGGAGCATTGGTTTGTGTGGGATGCTCTACCAGGTTCATTCCTACATAATGCACTCAAAGGGCATTAAGCCTAGAGTGTGAAAGCTGTGTTTCCTGAAGAGCTGCTTGGAAGCCTGATGGTGTGTGAAGTTAGTGAGCCAAATGGAGTTGTTCTCCCACAAGAACCACTCGGCTGATTCTTCTTCAATATGCGCTTCACCAACATGCAGTGATTCCTTGATTGAATTAGCTCTCACACCAATATTTGTGCCTAGAGCCTTTGTATTGAGGGCTATCTGAAAACGGCTTTGGAGCTGAAATTGTCTGTGAATGTGGAGTTGGTGGCATGTGAAACCCGCATGTGGAGCATTGGTTTGTGTGGGAAGCTCACCAAGCTTCCTTTCAGTCCTAGGCACTCAAAGGGCATTAAGCCTAGAGTGTGAAAGCTGAGTTTCCTTGAGAGCTGCTTGGAAGCCTGATGGTGTGTGAAGTTAGTGAGCCAAATGGAGTTGTTCTGCCACAAGAACCACTCGGCTGATTCTTCTTCAATATGCGCTTCACCAACATGCAGTGTTTCCTTGATTGAATTAGCTCTCACACCAATATTTTTGCCTAGAGCCTTTGTATTGAGGGCTATCTGAAAACGGCTTTGGGTAGGAAGTTGTCTGTGAATCTGGAGTTGGTGGCATGTGAAACCCGCATGTGGAGCATTGGTTTGTGAGGGAAGCTCACCACGGTTCATTTCAGTCCTAGGCACTCAAAGGGCATTAAGCCTAGAGTGTGAAAGCTGAGTTTCCTTGAGAGCTTCTTGGAAGCCTGATGGTGTGTGAAGTTAGTGAGCCAAATGGAGTTGTTCTGCCACAAGAAACACTCGGCTGATTCTTCTTCAATATGTGCTTCACCAACATTCAGTGTTGCCTTGATTGAATTAGCTCTCACAGCAATATTTGCGCCTAGAGCCTTTGTATTGAGGGCTATCTGAAAACGGCTTTGGCGCTAGGAAGTTGTCTGTGAATGTGGAGTTGGGGGCATGTGAAACCCGCATGTGGAGCATTGGTTTGTGAGGGACGCTCACCAAGCTTCATTTCAGTCCTAGGCACTCAAAGGGCATTAAGCCTAGAGTGTGAAAGCTGAGTTTCCTTGAGAGCTGCTTGGAAGCCTGATGGTGTGTGAAGTTAGTGAGCCAAATGGAGTTGTTCCCCACAAGAACCACTCGGCTGATTCTTCTTCAATATGCGCTTCACCAACATGCAGTGTTTCCTTGATTGAATTAGCTCTCACACCAATATTTGTGCCTAGAACCTTTGTATTGAGGGCTATCTGAAAACGGCTTTGGCGCTGAAGTTGTCTGTGAATGTGGAGTTGGTGGCATGTGAAACCGACCTGTGCAGCATTGGTTTAGGTGGGATGCTCTACCAGGTTCATTCCTAGATAATGCACTCAAAGGCATTAAGCCTAGAGTGTGAAAGCTGAGTTTCCTTGAGAGCTGCTTGGAAGCCTGATGATGTGTGAAGTTAGGGAGCCAAATGGAGTTGTTCTCCCACAAGAACCACTCGGCTGATTCTTCTTCAATATGTGCTTCACTAACATGCAGTGTTTCCTTGATTGAATTAGCTCTCACACCAATATGTGCGCCTAGAGCCTTTGTATTGAGGGCTATCTGAAAACGGCTTTGGCGCTGAAGTTGTCTGTGAATGTGGAGTTGCTGGCATGTGAAACTACCTGTACAGCATTGGTTTAGGTGGGATGCTCTACCAGGTTCATTGCTAGATAATGCACTCAAAGGCATTAAGCCTAGAGTGTGAAAACTGAGTTTCCTTGAGACCTGCTTGGAAGCCTGATGGTGTGTGAAGTTAGTGAGCCAAATGGAGTTGTTTTCCCACAAGAACCACTCGGCTGATTCTTCTTCAATATGTGCTTCACCAACATGCAGTGTTTCCTTGATTGAATTAGCTCTCACACCAATATTTGTGCCTAGAGCCTTTGCATTGAGGGCTATCTGAAAATGGCTTTGGCGCTGAAGTTGTCTGTGAATGTGGAGTTGGTGGCATGTGAAACCCGCATGTGGAGCATTGGTTTGTGAGGGACGCTCACCAAGATTCATTTCAGTCCCAGACACTCAAAGGGCATTAATCCTAGAGTGTGAAAGCTGAGTTTCCTTGAGAGCTGCTTGGAAGCCTGATGATGTGTGAAGTTTGTGTGCCAAATGGAGTTGTTGCCCCAGAAGAACCACTCGGCTGATTCTTCTTCAATATGCGCTTCACCAAAATGCAGTGTTTCCTTGATTGAATTAGCTCTCACACCAATATTTGCGCCTAGAGCCTTTGTATTGAGGGCTATCTGAAAACGGCTTTGGCGCTGAAGTTGTCTGTGAATGTGGAGTTGGTGGCATGTGAAAACCGCATGTGGAGCATTGGTTTGTGTGGGAAGCTCACCAAGCTTCATTTCAGTCCTAGGCACTCAAAGGGCATAGAGCCTAGAGTGTGAAAATTGAGTTTCCTTGAGAGCTGCTTGGAAGCCTGATGGTGTGTGAAGTTAGTGAGCCAAATGGAGTTGTTCTCCCACAAGAACCACTCGGCTGATTCTTCTTCAATATGCGCTTCACCAACATGCAGTGTTTCCTTGATTGAATTAGCTCTCACACCAATATTTGCGCCTAGAGCCTTTGTATTGAGGGCTATCTGAAAACGGCTTTGGCGCTGAAGTTGGCTGTGAATGTGGAGTTGGTGGCATGTGAAACCCGCATGTGGAGCATTGGTTTGTGTGGGAAGCTCACCAAGCTTCATTTCAGTCCTAGACACTCAAAGGGCATTAAGCATAGAGTGTGAAAGCTGAGTTTCCTTGAGAGCTGCTTGGAAGCCTGATGGTGTGTGAAGTTAGGGAGCCAAATGGAGTTGTTCTCCCACAAGAACCACTCGGCTGATTCTTCTTCAATATGCGCTTCACCAACATGCAGTGTTTCCTTGATTGAATTAGCTCTCACACCAATATTTGCGCCTAGAGCCTTTGCATTGAGGGCTATCTGAAAAGGGATTGGCGCTGAAGTTGTCTGTGAATGTGGAGTTTGTAGCATGTGAAACCCGCATGTGGAGCATTGGTTTGTGTGGGATGCTCTACCAGGTTCATTCCTATATAATGCACTCAAACGGCATTAAGCCTCGAGTGTTAAAGCTGGGTCCTGGACAGCTGCTTGGAAGCCTGATGGTGTGTGAAGTTAGTGAGCCAAATGGAGTTGTTCTGCCACAAGAACCACTTGGCTGATTCTTCTTCAGTATGTGCTTCACCAACACGCAGTGTTTCCTTGATTGAATTAGCTCTCACACCAATATTTTTGCCTAGAGCCTTTGTATTGAGGGCTATCTGAAAACGGCTTTGGGTAGGAAGTTGTCTGTGAATGTGGAGTTGGGGGCATGTGAAACCCGCACGTGGAGCATTGGTTTGTGTGGGAAGCTCACCAAGCTTCATTTCAGTCCTAGATAATGCACTCAAAGGGCATTAAGCCTAGAGTGTGAAAACTGAGATTCCTTGAGAGCTGCTTGGAAGCCTGATGATGTGTGAAGTTAGTGAGCCAAATGGAGTTTTTCTCCCAAAAGAACCACTCGGCTGATTCTTCTTCAATATGCGCTTCACCAACATGCAGTGTTTCCTTGATTGAATTAGCTCTCACACCAATATTTGCGCCTAGAGCCTTTGCATTGAGGGCTATCTGAAAACGGCTTTGGCACTGAAGTTGTCTGTGAATCTGGAATTTGTAGCATGTGAAACCCACATGTGGAGAATTCGCTTGTGTGGGATGCTGTACCAGGTTCATTCCTATATAATGCACTCAAAGGGCATTAAGCCTATAGTGTGAAAGCTGAGTTTCCTTGAGAGCTGCTTGGAAGCCTGATGGTGTGTGAAGTTAGTGAGCCAAATGGAGTTGTTCTGCCACAAGAACCACTCGGCTGATTCTTCTTCAATATGCGCTACACCCACATGCTCTGTTTCCTTGATTGAATTAGCTCTCACACCAATATTTGCGCCTAGAGCCTTTGTATTGAGGGCTATCTGAAAACGGCTTTGGCGCTGAAGTTGGCTGTGAATGTGGAGTTGGTGGCATGTGAAACCCGCATGTGGAGCATTGGTTTGTGTGGGAAGCTCACCAAGCTTCATTTCAGTCCTAGATAATGCACTCAAAGTGCTTTAAGCCTAGAGTGTGAAAATTGAGTTTCCTTGAGAGCTGCTTGGAAGCCTGATGGTGTGTGAAGTTAGTGAGCCAAATGGAGTTGTTCTCCCACAAGAACCACTCGGCTGATTCTTCTTCAATATGCGCTTCACCAACATGCAGTGTTTCCTTGATTGAATTAGCTCTCACACCAATATTTGCGCCTAGAGCCTTTGTATTGAGGGCTATCTGAAAACGGCTTTGGCGCTGAAGTTGTCTGTGAATGTGGAGTTGGTGGCATGTGAAACCCGCATGTGGAGCATTGGTTTGTGTGGGAAGCTCACCAAGCTTCCTTTCAGTCCTAAGCACTCAAAGGGCATTAAGCCTAGAGTGTGAAAGCTGAGTTTCCTTGAGAGCTGCTTGGAAACCTGATGGTGTGTGAAGTTAGTGAGCCAAATGGAGTTGTTCTCCCACAAGAACCACTCGACTGATTCTTCTTCAATATGCGCTTCACCAACATGCAGTGTTTCCTTGATTGAATTAGCTCTCACACCAATATTTGCGCCTAGAGCCTTTGTATTGAGGGCTATCTGAAAACGGCTTTGGCGCTGAAGTTGTCTGTGAATGTGGAGTTGGTGGCATGTGAAACCGAGCTGTGCAGCATTGGTTTAGGTGGGATCCTCTACCAGGTTCATTCCAAATAATGCACTCAAAGGCATTAAGCCTAGAGTGTGAAAACTGAGTTTCCTTGAGAGCTGCTTGGAAGCCTGATGGTGTGTGAAGTTAGTGAGCCAAATGGAGTTGTTCTCCCACAAGAACCACTCGGCTGATTCTTCTTCAATATGCGCTTCACCAACATGCAGTGTTTCCTTGATTGAATTAGCTCTCACACCAATATTTGCGCCTAGAGCCTTTGCATTGAGGGCTATCTGAAAAGGGATTGGCGCTGAAGTTGTCTGTGAATGTGGAGTTTGTAGCATGTGAAACCCGCATGTGGAGCATTGGTTTGTGTGGGATGCTCTACCAGGTTCATTCCTATATAATGCACTCAAACGTCATTAAGCCTCGAGTGTGAAAGCTGGGTCCTGGACAGCTGCTTAGAAGCCTGATGGTGTGTGAAGTTAGTGAGCCAAATGGAGTTGTTCTGCCACAAGAAGCACTCGGCTGATTCTTCTTCAATATGCGCTTCACCAACATGCAGTGTTTCCTTGATTGAATTAGCTCTCACACCAATATTTTTGCCTAGAGCCTTTGTATTGAGGGCTATCTGAAAACGGCTTTGGGTAGGAAGTTGTCTGTGAATCTGGAGTTGGTGGCATGTGAAACCCGCATGTGGAGCATTGGTTTGTGAGGGAAGCTCACCAAGGTTCATTTCAGTCCTAGGCACTCAAAGGGCATTAAGCCTAGAGTGTGAAAGCTGAGTTTCCTTGAGAGCTTCTTGGAAGCCTGATGGTGTGTGAAGTTAGTGAGCCAAATGGAGTTGTTCTGCCACAAGAACCACTCGGCTGATTCTTCTTCAATATGCGCTTCACCAACATGCAGTGTTGCCTTGATTGAATTAGCTCTCACACCAATATTTGCGCCTAGAGCCTTTGTATTCAGGGCTATCTGAAAACGGCTTTGGTGCTGAAGTTGTCTGTGAATGTGGAGTTGGTGGCATGTGAAACCCATATGTGGTGCATTGGTTTGTGTGGGATGCTCTACCAGGTTCATTCCTACATAATGCACTCAAAGTGCATTAAGCCTAGAGTGTGAAAGCTGAGTTTCCTTGAGAGCTGCTTGGAAGCCTGATGGTGTGTGAAGTTAGTGAGCCAAATGGAGTTGTTCTCCCACAAGAACCACTCGGCTGATTCTTCTTCAATATGCGCTTCACCAACATGCAGTGTTTCCTTGATTGAATTAGCTCTCACACCAATATTTGCGCCTAGAGCCTTTGCATTGAGGGCTATCTGAAAACGGCTTTTAAAGCTAAGGTTGTCTGTGAATGTGAAGTTGGTGGCATGTGAAACCCGCATGTGGAGCATTGGTTTGTGTGGGATGCTCTAATAGGTTCATTCCTAGATAATGCACTCAAAGGGCATTAAGCCTAGAGTGTGAAAACTGAGTTTCTTCGAGAGCTGCTTGGAAGCCTAATGGTGTGTGAATTTAGTGAGACAAATGGAGTTGTTCCCCCACAAGAAACATTCAGCTGATTCTTCTTCAATATGCGCTTCACCAACATGCAGTGTTTCCTTGATTGAATTAGCTCTCACACAAATATTTGCGCCTAGAGCCTTTGCATTGAGGGCTATCTGAAAAGGGCTTTGGCGATGAAGTTGTCTGTGAATCTCGAATTTGTAGCATGTGAAACCCACATGTGGAGCATTGGCTTGTGTGGGATTCTCTACCAGGTTCATTCCTATATAATGCACTCAAAGGGCATTAAGCCTAGAGTGTGAAAACTGAGTTTCTTTGAGAGCTGCTTGGAAGCCTGATGGTGTGTGAATTTAGTGAGCCAAATGGACTTGTTCTCCCACAAAAACCACTCGGCTGATTCTTCTTCAATATGCCCTTCACCAACATGCAGTGTTTCCTTGATTGAATTAGCTCTCACACCAATATTTGCGCCTAGAGCCTTTGTATTGAGGGCTATCTGAAAACGATTTTGGCGCTGAAGTTGTCTGTGAATGTGGAGTTGGTGGCATGTGAAACCCGCATGTGGAGCATTGGTTTGTGTATGATGCTCTACCATGTTGATTCCTAGATAATGCACTCAAAGGGCATTAAGCCTAGAGTGTGAATGCTGAGTTTCCTTGAGATCTGCTTCGAATCCTGATGGTGTGTGAAGTTAGTGAGCCAAATGGAGTTGTTCTCCAGCAAGAACCACTCGGCTGATTCTTCTTCAATATGCCCTTCACCAACATGCAGTGTTTCCTTGATTGAAATAGCTCTCACACAAATATTTGCGTCTAGAGCCTTTGTATTGAGGGCTATCTGAAAACGGCTTTGGAGCTGAAGTTGTCTGTGAATGTGGAGTTGGGGGCATGTGAAACCCGCACGTGGAGCATTGGTTTGTGTGGGAAGCTCACCAAGCTTCATTTCAGTCCTAGATAATGCACTCAAAGGGCATTAAGCCTAGAGTGTGAAAACTGAGATTCCTTGAGAGCTGCTTGGAAGCCTGATGATGTGTGAAGTTAGTGAGCCAAATGGAGTTTTTCTCCCAAAAGAACCACTCGGCTGATTCTTCTTCAATATGCGCTTCACCAACATGCAGTGTTTCCTTGATTGAATTAGCTCTCACACCAATATTTGCGCCTAGAGCCTTTGCATTGAGGGCTATCTGAAAACGGCTTTGGCACTGAAGTTGTCTGTGAATCTGGAATTTGTAGCATGTGAAACCCACATGTGGAGAATTCGCTTGTGTGGGATGCTGTACCAGGTTCATTCCTATATAATGCACTCAAAGGGCATTAAGCCTATAGTGTGAAAGCTGAGTTTCCTTGAGAGCTGCTTGGAAGCCTGATGGTGTGTGAAGTTAGTGAGCCAAATGGAGTTGTTCTGCCACAAGAACCACTCGGCTGATTCTTCTTCAATATGCGCTACACCCACATGCTCTGTTTCCTTGATTGAATTAGCTCTCACACCAATATTTGCGCCTAGAGCCTTTGTATTGAGGGCTATCTGAAAACGGCTTTGGCGCTGAAGTTGCCTGTGAATGTGGAGTTGGTGGCATGTGAAACCCGCATGTGGAGCATTGGTTTGTGTGGGAATCTCACCAAGCTTCATTTCAGTCCTAGATAATGCACTCAAAGGGCATAGAGCCTAGAGTGTGAAAATTGAGTTTCCTTGAGAGCTGCTTGGAAGCCTGATGGTGTGTGAAGTTAGTGAGCCAAATGGAGTTGTTCTCCCACAAGAACCACTCGGCTGATTCTTCTTCAATATGCGCTTCACCAACATGCAGTGTTTCCTTGATTGAATTAGCTTTCACACCAATATTTGCGCCTAGAGCCTTTGTATTGAGGGCTATCTGAAAACGGCTTTGGCTAGGAAGTTGTCTGTGAATGTGGAGTTGGTGGCATGTGAAACCCGCATGTGGAGCATTGGTTTGTGTGGGAAGCTCACCAAGCTTCATTTCAGTCCTAGGCACTCAAAGGGCATTAAGCCTAGAGTGTGAAAGCTGAGTTTCCTTGAGAGCTGCTTGGAAGCCTGATGGTGTGTGAAGTTAGTGAGCCAAATGGAGTTGTTCTCCCACAAGAACCACTCGGCTGATTCTTCTTCAATATGCGCTTCACCAACATGCAGTGTTTCCTTGATTGAATTAGCTCTCACACCAATATTTGCGCCTAGAGCCTTTGTATTGAGGGCTATCTGAAAACGATTTTGGCGCTGAAGTTGTCTGTGAATGTGGAGTTGGTGGCATGTGAAACCGACCTGTGCAGCATTGGTTTAGGTGGGATGCTCTACCAGGTTCATTCCAAATAATGCACTCAAAGGCATTAAGCCTAGAGTGTGAAAACTGAGTTTCCTTGAGAGCTGCTTGGAAGCCTGATGATGTGTGAAGTTAGTGAGCCAAATGGAGTTGTTTTCCCACAAGAACCACTGAGCTGATTCTTCTTCAATATGCGCTTCACTAACATGCAGTGTTTCCTTGATTGAATTAGCTCTCACACCAATATGTGCGCCTAGAGCCCTTGTATTGAGGGCTATCTGAAAACGGCTTTGGCGCTGAAGTTGTCTGTGAATGTGGAGTTGCTGGCATGTGAAACTACCTGTACAGCATTGGTTTAGGTGGGATGCTCTACCAGGTTCATTCCTAGATAATGCACTCAAAGGCATTAAGCCTAGAGTGTGAAAACTGAGTTTCCTTGAGAGCTGCTTGGAAGCCTGATGGTGTGTGAAGTTAGTGAGCCAAATGGAGTTGTTCTCACACAAGAACCACTAGGCTGATTCTTCTTCAATATGTGCTTCACCAACATGCAGTGTTGCCTTGATTGAATTAGCTCTCACACCAATATTTGCGCCTGGAGCCTTTGTATTGAGGGCTATCTGAAAACGGCTTTGGCTAGGAAGTTGTCTGTGAATTTGGAGTTGGTGGCATGTGAAACCCGCATGTGGAGCATTGGTTTGTGTGGGAAGCTCACCAAGCTTCATTTCAGTCCTAGACACTCAAATGGCATTAAGCCTAGAGTGTGAAAATTGAGTTTCCTTGAGAGCTGCTTGGAAGCCTGATGGTGTGTGAAGTTAGTGAGCCAAATGGAGTTGTTCTCCCACAAGAACCACTCGGCTGATTCTTCTTCAATATGCGATTCACCAACATGCAGTGTTTCCTTGATTGAATTAGCTCTCACACCAATATTTGAGCCTAGAGCCTTTGCTTTGAGGGCTATCTGAAAAGGGATTGGCGCTGAAGTTGTCTGTGAATTTGGAGTTGGTAGCAATTGAAACCCGCATGTGGAGCATTGGTTTGTGTGGGATGCTCTACCAGGTTCATTCCTACATAATGCACTCAAAGGGCATTAAGCCTAGACTGTGAAAGCTGAGTTTCCTTGAGAGCTGCTTGGAAGCCTGATGGTGTGTGAAGTTAGTGAGCCAAATGGAGTTGTTCTGCCACAAGAACCACTCGGCTGATTCTTCTTCAATATGCGCTTCACCAACATGCAGTGTTTCCTTGATTGAATTAGCTCTCACACCAATATTTGTGCCTAGAGCCTTTGTATTGAGGGCTATCTGAAAACGGCTTTGGGTAGGAAGTTGTCTGTGAATGTGGAGTTGGTGGCATGTGAAACCCACCTGTGCAGCATTGGTTTAGGTGGGATGCTCTACCAGGTTCATTCCTAGATAATGCACTCAAAGGCATTAAGCCTAGAGTGTGAAAACTGAGTTTCCTTGAGAGCTGCTAGGAAGCCTGATGATGTGTGAAATTAGTGAGCCAAATGGAGTTGTTCTCCCACAAGAACCACTCAGCTGATTCTTCTTCAATATGCGCTTCACTAACATGCAGTGTTTCCTTGATTGAATTAGCTCTCACACCAATATGTGCGCCTAGAGCCTTTGTATTGAGGGCTATCTGAAAACGGCTTTTTCGCTGAAGTTGTCTGTGAATGTGGAGTTGATGGCATGTGAAACCCGCATGTGGAGCATTGGTTTGTGTGGGATGCTCTACCAGGTTCATTCCTACATAATGCACTCAAAGGGCATTAAGACTAGCGTGTGAAAGCTGAGTTTCCTTGAGAGCTGCTTGGAAGCCTGATGGTGTGTGAAGTTAGTGAGCCAAATGGAGTTGTTCTCCCACAAGAACCACTCGGATGATTCTTCTTCAATATGCGCTTCACCAACATGCAGTGTTTCCTTGATTGAATTAGCTCTCACACCAATATTTGTGCCTAGAGCCTTTGCATTGAGGGCTATCTGAAAACGGCTTTGGCGCTGAAGTTGTCTGTGAATGTGGAGTTGGTGGCATGTGAAACCCGCATGTGGAGCATTGGTTTGTGTGGGAAGCTCACCAAGCTTCATTTCAGTCCTAGATAATGCACTCAAAGGGCATTAAACCTAGACTGTGAAAACTGAGTTTCCTTGAGAGCTGCTTGGAAGCCTGATGGTGTGTGAATTTAGTGAGCCAAATGGAGTTGTTCTCCCACAAGAACCACTCGGCTGATTCTTCTTCAATATGCGCTTCACCAACATGCAGTGTTTCCTTGATTGAATTAGCTCTCACACCAATATTTGCTCCTAGAGCCTTTGTATTGAGGGCTATCTGAAAACGGCTTTGGCTAGGAAGTTGTCTGTGAATGTGGAGTTGGTGGCATGTGAAACCCGCATGTTGAGCATTGGTTTGTGTGGGAAGCTCACCAAGCTTCCTTTAAGTCCTAGGCACTCAAAGGGCATTAAGGCTAGAGTGTGAAAGCTGAGTTTCCTTGAGAGCTGCTTGGAAGCCTGATGGTGTGTGAAGTTAGTGAGCCAAATGGAGTTGTTCTCCCACAAGAACCACTCGGCTGATTCTTCTTCAATATGCGCTTCACCAACATGCAGTGTTTCCTTGATTGAATTAGCTCTCACACCAATATTTGCGCCTAGAGCCTTTGCATTGAGAGCTATCTGAAAAGGGATTGGCGCTGAAGTTGTCTGTGAATGTGAAGTTTGTAGCATGTGAAACCCGCATGTGGAGCATTGGTTTGTGTGGGATGCTCTACCAGGTTCATTCCTATATAATGCATTCAAACGGCATTAAGCCTCGAGTGTGAAAGCTGGGTTTCCTGGAGAGCTGCTTGGAAGCCTGATGGTGTGTGAAGTTAGTGAGCCAAATGGAGTTGTTCTCCCACAAGAACCACTCGGCTGATTCTTCTTCAATATGCGCTTCACCAACATGCAGTGTTTCCTTGATTGAATTAGCTCTCACACCAATATTTGCGCCTAGAGCCTTTGTATTGAGGGCTATCTGAAAACGGCTTTGGCGCTGAAGTTGTCTGTGAATGTGGAGTTGGTGGCATGTGAAACCCGCATGTGGAGCATTGGTTTGTGTGGGAAGCTCACCAAGCTTCCTTTCTGTCCTAGGCACTCAAAGGGCATTAAGCCTAGAGTGTGAAAGCTGAGTTTCCTTGAGAGCTGCTTGGAAGCCTGATGGTGTGTGAAGTTAGTGAGCCAAATGGAGTTGTTCTCCCACAAGAACCACTTGGCTGATTCTTCTTCAGTATGTGCTTCACCAACATGCAGTGTTGCCTTGATTGAATTAGCTCTCACACCAATATTTGCGCCTAGAGCCTTTGCATTGAGGGCTATCTGAAAACGGCTTTGGCGCTGAAGTTGTCTGTGAATGTGGAGTTGGTGGCATGTGAAACCCGCATGTGGAGCATTGGTTTGTGTGGGAAGCTCACCAAGCTGCATTTCAGTCCTAGACACTCAAAGAGCATTAAGCCTAGACTGTGAAAGCTGAGTTTCCTTGAGAGCTGCTTGGAAGCCTGATGGTGTGTGAAGTTAGTGAGCCAAATGGAGTTGTTCTCCCACAAGAACCACTTGGCTGATTCTTCTTCAATATGTGCTTCACCAACATGCAGTGTTTCCTTAATTGAATTAGCTCTCACACCAATATTTGCGCCTAGAGCCTTTGCATTGAGGGCTATCTGAAAACGGCTTTGGCTAGGAAGTTGTCTGTGAATGTGGAGTTGGTGGCATGTGAAACCCGCATGTGGAGCAGTGGTTTGTGTGGGAAGCTCACCAAGCTTCCTTTCTGTCCTAGGCACTCTAAGGGCATTAAGCCTAGAGTGTGAAAGCTGAGTTTCCTTGAGAGCTGCTTGGAAGCCTGATGGTGTGTGAAGTTAGTGAGCCAAATGGAGTTGTTCTCCGACAAGAACCACTTGGCTGATTCTTCTTCAGTATGTGCTTCACCAACATGCAGTGTTTCCTGGATTGAATTAGCTCTCACACCAATATTTGCGCCTAGAGCCTTCGCATTGAGGGCTATCTGAAAACGGCTTTGGCGCTGAAGCTGTCTGTGAATGTGGAGTTGGTGGCATGTGAAACCCGTATGTGGAGCATTGGTTTGTGTGGGATGCTCTACCAGGTTCATTCCTACATAATGCACTCAAAGGGCATTAAGCGTAGAGTGTGAAAGCTGAGTTTCCTTTAGAGCTGCTTGGAAGCCTGGTGGTGTGTGAAGTTAGTGAGCCAAATGGAGTTGTTCTCCCACAAGAACCACTCAGCTGAATCTTCTTCAATATGCGCTTCACCAACATGCAGTGTTTCCTTGATTGAATTAGCTCTCACACCAATATTTGCGCCAAGAGCCTTTGCATTGAGGGCTATCTGAAAAGGGCTTTGGCGCTGAAGTTGTCTGTGAATCTGGAATTTGTAGCATGTGAAACCCGCATGTGGAGCATTGGTTTGTGTGGGATGCTCTACCAGGTACATTCCTACATAATGCACTCAAAGGGCATTAAGCCTAGAGTGTGAAAGCTGGGTTTCCTTGAGAGCTGCATGGAAACCTGATGGTGTGTGAAGTTAGTGAGCCAAATGGAGTTGTTCTCCCACAAGAAGCACTCGGATGATTCTTCTTCAATATGCGCTTCACCAACATGCTGTGTTTCCTTGATTGAATTAGCTCTCACACCAATATTTGTGCCTAGAGCCTTTGTATTGAGGGCTATCTAAAAACGGCTTTGGCTAGGAAGTTGTCTGTGAATGTGGAGTTGGTGGCATGTGAAACCCGCATGTGGAGCATTGGTTTGTGTGGGAAGCTCACCAAGCTTCATTTCAGTCCTAGATAGTGCACTCAAAGGGCATTAATCCTAGAGTGTGAAAGCTGGGTTTCCTTGAGAGCTGCTTGGAAGCCTGATTTTGTGTGAAGTTAGTGAGCCAAATGGAGTTGTTCTCCCACAAGAACCACTCGGCTGATTCTTCTTCAATATGCGCTTCACCAACATGCAGTGTTTCCTTGATTGAATTAGCTCTCACACCAATATGTGCGCCTAGAGCCTTTGTATTGAGGGCTATCTGAGAACGGCTTTGGCTAGGAAGTTGTCTCTGAATGTGGAGTTGGTGGCATGTGAAACCCGCATGTGGAGCATTGGTTTGTGTGGGAAGCTCACCAAGCTTCCTTTCTGTCCTAGGCACTCAAAGGGCATTAAGCCTAGAGTGTGAAAGCTGAGTTTCCTTGAGAGCTGCTTGGAAGCCTGATGGTGTGTGAAGTTAGTGAGCCAAATGGAGTTGTTCTCCCACAAGAACCACTTGGCTGATTCTTCTTCAGTATGTGCTTCACCAACATGCAGTGTTGCCTTGATTGAATTAGCTCTCACACCAATATTTGCGCCTAGAGCCTTTGTATTGAGGGCTATCTGAAAACGGCTTTGGCGCTGAAGTTGTCTGTGAATGTGGAGTTGGTGGCATGTGAAACCCGCATGTGGAGCATTGGTTTGTGTGGGAAGCTCACCAAGCTTCATTTCAGTCCTAGACACTCAAAGAGCATTAAGCCTAGACTGTGAAAGCTGAGTTTCCTTGAGAGCTGCTTGGAAGCCTGATGGTGTGTGAAGTTAGTGAGCCAAATGGAGTTGTTCTCCCACTACAACCACTCGGCTGATTCTTCTTCAATATGTGCTTCACCAACATGCAGTGTTTCCTTAATTGAATTAGCTCTCACACCAATATTTGTGCCTAGAGCCTTTGCATTGAGGGCTATCTGAAAACGGCTTTGGCGCTGAAGTTGTCTGTGAATGTGGAGTTGGTGGCATGTGAAACCCGCATGTGGAGCATTGGTTTGTGTGGGAAGCTCACCAAGCTTCCTTTCTGTCCTAGGCACTCTAAGGGCATTAAGCCTAGAGTGTGAAAGCTGAGTTTCCTAGAGAGCTGCTTGGAAGCCTGATGGTGTGTGAAGTTAGTGAGCCAAATGGAGTTGTTCTCCCACAAGAACCACTTGGCTGATTCTTCTTCAGTATGTGCTTCACCAACATGCAGTGTTGCCTTGATTGAATTAGCTCTCACACCAATATTTGCGCCTAGAGCCTTTGTATTGAGGGCTATCTGAAAACGGCTTTGGCGCTGAAGTTGTCTGTGAATTTGGAGTTGGTGGCATGTGAAACCCGCATGTGGAGCATTGGTTTGTGTGGGATGCTCTGCCAGGTTCATTCCTACATAATGCACTCAAAGGGCATTGAGCCTAGAGTGTGAAAGCTGAGTTTCCTTGAGAGCTGCTTGCAAGCCTGATGGTGTGTGAAGTTAGTGAGCCAAATGGATTTGTTCTCCCACAAGAACCACTCGGATGATTCTTCTTCAATATGCGCTTCACCAACATGCTGTGTTTCCTTGATTGAATTAGCTCTCACACCAATATTTGTGCCTAGAGCCTTTGTATTGAGGGCTATCTGAAAAGGGCTTTGGCGCTGAAGTTGTCTGTGAATGTGGAGTTGGTGGCATGTGAAACCCGCATGTGGAGCATTGGTTTGTGTGGGATGCTCTAATAGTTTCATTCCTAGTTAATGCACTCAAAGGGCATTAAGCCTAGAGTGTGAAAAGTGAGTTTCTTTAAGAGATGCTTGGAAGCCTGATGGTGTGTGAAGTTAGTGAGCCAAATGGAGTTGTTCTCCCACAAGAACCACTCAGCTGAATCTTTTTCAATATGCGCTTCACCAACATGCAGTGTTTCCTTGATTGAATTAGCTCTCACACCAATATTTGCGCCAAGAGCCTTTGCATTGAGGGCTATCTGAAAAGGGCTTTGGCGCTGAAGTTGTCTGTGAATGTGGAGTTTGTAGCATGTGAAACCCGCATGTGGAGCATTGGCTTGTGTGGGATGCTGTACCAGGTTCATTCCTATATAATGCACTCAAAGGGCATTAAGCCTAGAGTGTGAAAGCTGAGTTTCCTTGAGAGCTGCTTGGAAGCCTGATGGTGTGTGAAGTTAGTGAGCCAAATGGAGTTGTTCTCCCACAAGAACCACTCGGCTGATTCTTCTTCAATATGCGCTTCACCAACATGCAGTGTTTCCTTGATTGAATTAGCTCTCACACCAATATTTGTGCCTAGAGCCTTTGTATTGAGGGCTATCTGAAAACGGCTTTGGCGCTGAAGTTGTCTGTGAATGTGGAGTTGGTGGCATGTGAAACCCGCATGTGGAGCATTGGTTTGTGTGGGAAGCTCACCAAGCTTCCTTTCAGTCCTAGGCACTCAAAGGGCATTAAGCCTAGAGTGTGAAAACTGAGTTTCCTTGAGAGCTGCTTGGAAGCCTGATGGTGTGTGAAGTTAGGGAGCCAAATGGAGTTGTTCTCCCACAAGAACCACTTGGCTCATTCTTCTTCAGTATGTGCTTCACCAACATGCAGTGTTGCTTTGATTGAATTAGCTCTCACACCAATATTTCCGCCTAGAGCCTTTGTATTGAGGGCTATCTGAAAACGGCTTTGGCGCTGAAGTTGTCTGTGAATGTGGAGTTGGTGGCATGTGAAACCCACCTGTGCAGCATTGGTTTGGGTGGGATGCTCTACCAGGTTCATTCCTAGATAATGCACTCAAAGGCATTAAGCCTAGAGTGAAAACTGAGTTTCCTTGAGAGCTGCTTGGAAGCCTGATTTTGTGTGAAGTTAGTGAGCCAAATGGAGTTATTCTCCCACAAGAACCACTCAGCTGATTCTTCTTCAATATGCGCTTCACTAACATGCAGTGTTTCCTTGATTGAATTAGCTCTCACACCAATATTTGCGCCTAGAGCCTTTGTATTGAGGGCTATCTGAAAACGGCTTTGGCGCTGAAGTTGTCTGTGAATGTGGATTTGGTGGCATGTGAAACCCGCATGTGGAGCATTGGTTTGTGTGGGATGCTCTAATACGTTCATTCCTAGATAATGCACTCAAAGGGCATTAAGCCTAGAGTGTGAAAACTGAGTTTCCTTGAGAGCTGCTTGGAAGCCTGATGGTGTGTGTAGTGAGCAAAATGGAGTTGTTCACCCACAGGAACCATTAGGCTGATTCTTCTTCAATATGTGCTTCACCAACATGCAGTGTTTCCTTGATTGAATTAGCTCTCACACCAATATTTGCGCCTAGAGCCTTTGTATTGAGATCTACCCGAAAACGGCTTTGGCGCTGAAGTTGTCTGTGAATGTGGAGTTGGTGGCATATGAAACCCTTATGTGGAGCATTGGTTTGTGTGGGATGCTCTACCAGGTTCATTCCTACATAATGCACTCAAAGGGCATTAAGCCTAGAGTGTGAAAGCTGAGTTTCCTTGAGAGCTGCATGGAAACCTGATGGTGTGTGAAGTTAGTGAGCCAAATGGAGTTGTTCTCCCACAAGAAGCACTCGGATGATTCTTCTTCAATATGCGCTTCACCAACATGCTGTGTTTCCTTGATTGAATTAGCTCTCACACCAATATTTGTGCCTAGAGCCTTTGTATTGAGGGCTATCTGAAAACGGCTTTGGCTAGGAAGTTGTCTGTGAATGTGGAGTTGGTGGCATGTGAAACCCGCATGTGGAGCATTGGTTTGTGTGGGAAGCTCACCAAGCTTCATTTCAGTCCTAGATAGTGCACTCAAAGGGCATTAATCCTAGAGTGTGAAAGCTGGGTTTCCTTGAGAGCTGCTTGGAAGCCTGATGGTGTGTGAAGTTAGGGAGCCAAATGGAGTTGTTCTCCCACAAGAACCACTCGGCTGATTCTTCTCCAATATGCGCTTCACCAACATGCAGTGTTTCCTGGATTGAATTAGCTCTCACACCAATATTAGCGCCTAGAGCCTTTGTATTGAGGGCTATCTGAAAACGGCTTTGGCGCTGAAGTTGTCTGTGAATGTGGAGTTGGTGGCATGTGAAACCCGCATGTGGAGCATTGGTTTGTGTGGGAAGCTCACCAAGCTTCCTTTCTGTCCTAGGCATTCAAAGGGCATTAAGCCTAGAGTGTGAAAGCTGAGTTTCCTTGAGAGCTGCTTGGAAGCCTGATGGTGTGTGAAGTTAGTGAGCCAAATGGAGTTGTTCTCCCACAAGAACCACTTGGCTGATTCTTCTTCAGTATTTACTTCACCAACATGCAGTGTTGCCTTGATTGAATTAGCTCTCACACCAATATTTGGGCCTAGAGCCTTTGTATTGAGGGCTATCTGAAAACCGCTGTGGCGCTGAAGTTGTCTGTGAATTTAGTGTTGGTGGCATGTGAAACCCGCATGTGGAACATTGGTTTGTGTGGGATGCTCTGCCAGGTTCATTCCTACATAATGCACTCAATGGGCATTGAGCCTAGAGTGTGAAAGCTGAGTTTCCTTGAGAGCTGCTTGGAAGCCTGATGGTGTGTGAAGTTAGTGAGCCAAATGGAGTTGTTCTCCCACAAGAACCACTCGGCTGATTCTTCTTCAATATGCGCTTCACCAACATGCTGTGTTTCCTTGATTGAATTAGCTCTCACACCAATATTTGCGCCTGGAGCCTTTGTATTGAGGGCTATCTGAAAACAGCTTTGGCTAGGAAGTTGTCTGTGAATGTGGAGTTGGTGGCATGTGAAACCCGCATGTGGAGCATTGGTTTGTGTGGGAAGCTCACCAAGCTTCCTTTCTGTCCTAGGCACTCAAAGGGCATTAAGCCTAGAGTGTGAAAGCTGAGTTTCCTTGAGAGCTGCTTGGAAGCCTGATGTTGTGTGAAGTTAGTGAGCCAAATGGAGTTGTTCTCCCACAAGAACCACTTGGCTGATTCTTCTTCAATATGTGCTTCACCAACATGCAGTGTTTCCATGATTGAATTTGCTCTCACACCAATATTTGCGCCTAGAGCCTTCGCATTGAGGGCTATCTGAAAACGGCTTTGGCGCTGAAGTTGTCTGTGAATGTGGAGTTGGTGACATGTGAAACCCGTATGTGGAGCATTGGTTTGTGTGGGATGCTCTACCAGGTTCATTCCTACATAATGCACTCAAAGGGCATTAAGCGTAGAGTGTGAAAGCTGAGTTTCCTTGAGAGCTGCTTGGAAGCCTGGTGGTGTGTGAAGTTAGTGAGCCAAATGGAGTTGTTCTCCCACAAGAACCACTCGGCTGATTCTTCTTCAATATGCGCTTCACCAACATGCTCTGTTTCCTTGATTGAATTAGCTCTCACACCAATATTTGCGCCTAGAGCCTTTGTATTGAGGGCTATCTGAAAACGGCTTTGGCGCTGAAGTTGTCTGTGAATGTGGAGTTGTTGGCATGTGAAACCCGCATGTGGAGCATTGGTTTGTGTGGGATGCTCTAATAGTTTCATTCCTAGTTAATGCACTCAAAGGGCATTAAGCCTAGAGTGTGAAAAGTGAGTTTCTTTGAGAGCTGCTTGGAAGCCTGATGGTGTGTGAAGTTAGTGAGCCAAATGGAGTTGTTCTCCCACAAGAACCACTCAGCTGAATCTTCTTCAATATGCGCTTCACCAACATGCAGTGTTTCCTTGATTGAATTAGCTCTCACACCAATATTTGCGCCAAGAGCCTTTGCATTGAGGGCTATCTGAAAAGGGCTTTTTCGCTGAAGTTGTCTGTGAATCTGGAATTTGTAGCATGTGAAACCCGCATGTGGAGCATTGGCTTGTGTGGGATGCTCTAATAGGTTCATTCCTAGATGATGCACTCAAAGGGCATTAAGCCTAGAGTGTGAAAGCTGAGTTTCCTTGAGAGCTGCTTGGAAGCCTGATGGTGTGTGAAGTTAGTGAGCCAAATGGAGTTGTTCTCTCACAAGAACCACTCGGCTGATTCTTCTTCAATATGTGCTTCACCAACATGCAGTGTTTCCTTGATTGAATTTGCTCTCACACCAATATTTGCGCCTAGAGCCTTCGCATTGAGGGCTATCTGAAAACGGCTTTGGCGCTGAAGTTGTCTGTGAATGTGGAGTTGGTGGCATGTGAAACCCGCATGTGGAGCATTGGTTTGTGTGGGATGCTCTACCAGGTTCATTCCTACATAATGCACTCAAAGGGCATTAAGCCTAGAGTGTGAAAGCTGAGTTTCCTTGAGAGCTGCTTGGAAGCCTGGTGGTGTGTGAAGTTAGTGAGCCAAATGGAGTTGTTCTCCCACAAGAACCACTCGGCTGATTCTTCTTCAATATGCGCTTCACCAACATGCAGTGTTTCCTTGATTGAATTATCTCTCACACCAATATTTGCGCCTAGAGCCTTTGCATTGAGGGCTATCTGAAAACGGCTTTGGCTAGGAAGTTGTCTGTGAATGTGGAGTTGGTGGCATGTGAAACCCGCATTGGGAGCATTGGTTTCTGTGGGATGCATTACCACTTTCATTCCTACATAATGCACTCAAAGGGCATTAAGCCTAGAGTGTGAAAACTGAGTTTCCTTGAGAGCTGCTTGAAAGCCTGATGGTGTGTGAAGTTAGTGAGCCAAATGGAGTTGTTCTCACACAAGAACCACTCGGCTGATTCTTCTTCAATATGCGCTTCACCAACATGCAGTGTTTCCTTGATTGAATTAGCTCTCACACCAATATTTGCGCCTAGAGCCTTTGTATTGAGGGCTATCTGAAAAGGGCTTTGGCGCTGAAGTTGTCTGTGAATGTGGAGTTGTTGGCATGTGAAACCCGCATGTGGAGCATTGGTTTGTGTGGGATGCTCTAATAGTTTCATTCCTAGTTAATGCACTCAAAGGGCATTAAGCCTAGAGTGTGAAAAGTGAGTTTCTTTGAGAGCTGCTTGGAAGCATGATGGTGTGTGAAGTTAGTGAGCCAAATGGAGTTGTTCTCCCACAAGAACCACTCAGCTGAATCTTCTTCAATATGCGCTTCACCAACATGCAGTGTTTCCTTCATTGAATTAGCTCTCACACCAATATTTGCGCCAAGAGCCTTTGCATTGAGGGCTATCTGAAAAGGGCTTTGGCGCTGAAGTTGTCTGTGAATCTGGAATTTGTAGCATGTGAAACCCGCATGTGGAGCATTGGCTTGTGTGGGATGCTGTACCAGGTTCATTCCTATATAATGCACTCAAAGGGCATTAAGCCTAGAGTGTGAAAGCTGAGTTTCCTTGAGAGCTGCTTGGAAGCCTGATGGTGTGTGAAGTTAGTGAGCCAAATGGAGTTGTTCTCCCACAAGAACCACTCGGCTGATTCTTCTTCAATATGCGCTTCACCAACATGCTGTGTTTCCTTGATTGAATTAGCTCTCACACCAATATTTCCGCCTAGAGCCTTTGTATTGAGGGCTATCTGAAAACGGCTTTGGCTAGGAAGTTGTCTGTGAATGTGGAGTTGGTGGCATGTGAAACCCGCATGTGGAGCATTGGTTTGTGTGGGAAGCTCACCAAGCTTCCTTTCAGTCCTAGGCACTCAAAGGGCATAAAGCCTAGAGTGTGAAAACTGAGTTTCCTTGAGAGCTGCTTGGAAGCCTGATGATGTGTGAAGTTAGTGAGCCAAATGGAGTTATTCTCCCACAAGAACCACTCAGCTGATTCTTCTTCAATATGCGCTTCACTAACATGCAGTGTTTCCTTGATTGAATTAGCTCTCACACCAATATTTGCGCCTAGAGCCTTTGTATTGAGGGCTATCTGAAAACGGCTTTGGCTAGGAAGTTGTCTGTGAATGTGGAGTTGGTGGCATGTGAAACCCGCATGTGGAGCATTGGTTTGTGTGGGATGCTCTAATAGGTTCATTCCTAGATAATGCACTCAAAGGGCATTAAGCCTAGAGTGTGAAAACTGAGTTTCCTTGAGAGCTGCTTGGAAGCCTGATGGTGTGTGTAGTGAGCCAAATGGAGTTGTTCACCCACAGGAACCATTAGGCTGATTCTTCTTCAATATGTGCTTCACCAACATGCAGTGTTTCCTTGATTGAATTAGCTCTCACACCAATATTTGCGCCTAGAGCCTTTGTATTGAGATCTACCCGAAAACGGCTTTGGCGCTGAAGTTGTCTGTGAATGTGGAGTTGGTGGCATATGAAACCCTTATGTGGAGCATTGGTTTGTGTGGGATGCTCTACCAGGTTCATTCCTACATAATGCACTCAAAGGGCATTAAGCCTAGAGTGTGAAAGCTGAGTTTCCTTGAGAGCTGCTTGGAAGCCTGATGGTGTGTGAAGTTAGTGAGCCAAATGGAGTTGTTCTCCCACAAGAACCACTTGGCTGATTCTTCTTCAGTATGTGCTTCACCAACATGCAGTGTTGCCTTGATTGAATTAGCTCTCACACCAATATTTGCGCCTAGAGCCTTTGCATTGAGGGCTATCTGAAAACGGCTTTGGCTAGGAAGTTGTCTGTGAATGTGGAGTTCGTGGCATGTGAAACCCGCAGGTGGAGCATTGGTTTGTGTGGGAAGCTCAGCAAGCTTCCTTTCTGTCCTAGGCACTCAAAGGGCATTTAGCCTAGAGTGTGAAATCTGAGTTTCCTTGAGAGCTGCTTGGAAGCCTGATGGTGTGTGAAGTTAGTGAGCCAAATGGAGTTGTTCTCCCACAAGAACCACTCGGCTGATTCTTCTTCAATATGCGCTTCACCAACATGCAGTGTTTCCTTGATTGAGTTAGCTCTCACACCAATATTTGCGCCTAGAGCCTTTGTATTGAGGGGTATCTGAAAACGGCTTAGGCGCTGAAGTTGTCTGTGAATGTGGAGTTGGTGGCATGTGAAACCCGCATGTGGAGCATTGCTTTGTGTGGGATGCTCTAATAGGTTCATTCCTAGATAATGCACTCAAAGGGCATTAAGACTAGAGTGTGAAAACTGAGTTTCTTTGAGAGCTGCTTGGAAGCCTGAAGGTGTGTGAATTTAGTGCGCCAAATGGAGTTGTTCTCCCACAAGAACCACTCGGCTGATTCTTCTTCAATATGCGCTTCACCAACATGCAGTGTTTCCTTGATTGAAGTAGCTCTCACACCAATATTTGCGCCTGGAGCCTTTGCATTGAGGGCTATCTGAAAAGGGCTTTGGCGCTGAAGTTGTCTGTGAATTTGGAATTTGTAGCATGTGAAACCCACATGTGGACATTGGCTTGTGTGGGATGCTCTACCAGGTTCATTCCTATATAATGCACTCAAAGGGCATTAAGCCTAGACTGTGAAAGCTGAGTTTCCTTGAGAGCTGCTTGGAAGCCTGATGGTGTGTGAAGTTAGTGAGCCAAATGGAGTTGTTCTCCCGCAAGAACCACTCGGCTGATTCTTCTTCAATATGCCCTTCACAAACATGCAGTGTTTCCTTGATTGAATTAGCTCTCACACCAATATTTGCACCTGGAGCCTTTGTATTGAGGGCTATCTGAAAACAGCTTTGGCTAGGAAGTTGTCTGTGAATGTGGAGTTGGTGGCATGTGAAACCCGCATGTGGAGCATTGGTTTGTGTGGGAAGCTCACCAAGCTTCCTTTCTCTCCTAGGCACTCAAAGGGCATTAAGCCTAGAGTGTGAAAGCTGAGTTTCCTTGAGAGCTGCTTGGAAGCCTGATGTTGTGTGAAGTTAGTGAGCCAAATGGAGTTGTTCTCCCACAAGAACCACTTGGCTGATTCTTCTTCAATATGTGCTTCACCAACATGCAGTGTTTCCTTGATTGAATTAGCTCTCACACCAATATTTGCGCCTAGAGCCTTTGTATTGAGGGCTATCTGAAAACGGCTTTGGCGCTGAAGTTGTCTGTGAATGTGGAGTTGGTGGCATGTGAAACCCGCATGTGGAGCATTGGTTTGTGTGGGATGCTCTAATAGTTTCATTCCTAGTTAATGCACTCAAAGGGCATTAAGCCTAGAGTGTGAAAACTGGGTTTCTTTGAGAGCTGCTTGGAAGCCTGATGGTGTGTGAAGTTAGTGAGCCAAATGGAGTTGTTCTCCCACAAGAACCACTCAGCTGAATCTTCTTCAATATGCGCTTCACCAACATGCAGTGTTTCCTTGATTGAATTAGCTCTCACACCAATATTTGCGCCAAGAGCCTTTGCATTGAGGGCTATCTGAAAAGGGCTTTGGCGCTGAAGTTGTCTGTGAATCTGGAATTTGTAGCATGTGAAACCCGCATGTGGAGCATTGGCTTGTGTGGGATGCTCTAATAGGTTCATTCCTAGATGATGCACTCAAAGGGCATTAAGCCTAGAGTGTGAAAGCTGAGTTTCCTTGAGAGCTGCTTGGAAGCCTGATGGTGTGTGAAGTTAGTGAGCCAAATGGAGTTGTTCTCCCACAAGAACCACTCGGCTGATTCTTCTTCAATATGCGCTTCACCAACATGCAGTGTTTCCTTGATTGAATTAGCTCTCACACCAATATTTGCGCCTAGAGCCTTTACATTGAGGGCTATCTGAAAACGGCTTTGGCTAGGAAGTTGTCTGTGAATGTGGAGTTGGTGGCATGTGAAACCCGCATGTGGAGCATTGCTTTGTGTGGGAAGCTCACCAAGCTTCCTTTCAGTCCTAGGCACTCAAAGGGCATTAAGCCTAGAGTGTGAAAACTGAGTTTCCTTGAGAGCTGCTTGGAAGCCTGATGGTGTGTGAAGTTAGTGAGCCAAATGGAGTTGTTCTCCCACAAGAACCACTTGGCTCATTCTTCTTCAGTATGTGCTTCACCAACATGCAGTGTTGCTTTGATTGAATTAGCTCTCACACCAATATTTCCGCCTAGAGCCTTTGTATTGAGGGCTATCTGAAAACGGCTTTGGCTCTGAAGTTGTCTGTGAATGTGGAGTTGGTGGCAGGTGAAACCCACCTGTGCAGCATTGGTTTGGGTGGGATGCTCTACCAGGTTCATTCCTAGATAATGCACTGAAAGGCATTAAGCCTAGAGTGAAAACTGAGTTTCCCTGAGAGCTGCTTGGAAACCTGATGATGTGTGAAGTTAGTGAGCCAAATGGAGTTATTCTCCCACAAGAACCACTCAGCTGATTCTTCTTCAATATGCGCTTCACTAACATGCAGTGTTTCCTTGATTGAATTAGCTCTCACACCAATATTTGCGCCTAGAGCCTTTGTATTGAGGGCTATCTGAAAACGGCTTTGGCGCTGAAGTTGTCTGTGAATTTGGAGTTGGTGGCATGTGAAACCCGCATGTGGAGCATTGGTTTGTGTGGGATGCTCTAATAGGTTCATTCCTAGATAATGCACTCGAAGGGCATTAAGCCTAGAGTGTGAAAACTGAGTTTCCTTGAGAGCTGCTTGGAAGCCTGATGGTGTGTGTAGTGAGCCAAATGGAGTTGTTCACCAACAGGAACCATTAGGCTGATTCTTCTTCAATATGTGCTTCAGCAACATGCAGTGTTTCCTTGATTGAATTAGCTCTCACACCAATATTTGAGCCTAGAGGCTTTGTATTGAGATAACCCGAAAACGGCTTTGGCGCTGAAGTTGTCTGTGAATGTGGAGTTGGTGGCATATGAAACCCTTATGTGGAGCATTGGTTTGTGTGGGATGCTCTACCAGGTTCATTCCTACATAATGCACTCAAAGGGCATTAAGCCTAGAGTGTGAAAGCTGAGTTTCCTTGAGAGCTGCATGGAAACCTGATGGTGTGTGAAGTTAGTGAGCCAAATGGAGTTGTTCTCCCACAAGAAGCACTCGGATGATTCTTCTTCAATATGCGCTTCATCAACATGCTGTGTTTCCTTGATTGAATTAGCTCTCACACCAATATTTGTGCCTAGAGCCTTTGTATTGAGGGCTATCTGTAAACGGCTGTGGCGCTGAAGTTGCCTGTGAATGTGGAGTTGGTGGCATGTGAAACCCGCATGTGGAGCATTGGTTTGTGTGGGAAGCTCACCAAGCTTCATTTCAGTCCTAGATAGTGCACTCAAAGGGCATTAATCCTAGAGTGTGAAAGCTGGGTTTCCTTGAGAGCTGCTTGGAAGCCTGATTTTGTGTGAAGTTAGTGAGCCAAATGGAGTTGTTCTCCCACAAGAACCACTCGGCTGATTCTTCTTCAATATGCGCTTCACCAACATGCAGTGTTTCCTTGATTGAATTAGCTCTCACACCAATATTAGCGCCTAGAGCCTTTGTATTGAGGGCTATCTGAAAACGGCTTTGGCGCTGAAGTTGTCTGTGAATGTGGAGTTGGTGGCATGTGAAACCCGCATGTGGAGCATTGGTTTGTGTGGGAAGCTCACCAAGCTTCCTTTCTGTCCTAGGCACTCAAAGGGCATTAAGCCTAGAGTGTGAAAGCTGAGTTTCCTTGAGAGCTGCTTGGAAGCCTGGTGGTGTGTGAAGTTAGTGAGCCAAATGGAGTTGTTCTCCCACAAGAACCACTCGGCTGATTCTTCTTCAGTATGTGCTTCACCAACATGCAGTGTTGCCTTGATTGAATTAGCTCTCACACCAATATTTGCGCCTAGAGCCTTTGTATTGAGGGCTATCTGAAAACGGCTTTGGCGCTGAAGTTGTCTGTGAATGTGGAGTTGGTGGCATGTGAAACCTGCATGTGGAGCATTGGTTTGTGTGGGAAGCTCACCAAGCTTCATTTCAGTCCTAGACACTCAAAGAGCATTAAGCCTAGACTGTGAAAGCTGAGTTTCCTTGAGAGCTGCTTGGAAGCCTGATGGTGTGTGAAGTTAGTGAGCCAAATGGAGTTGTTCTCCCACAAGAACCACTCGGCTGATTCTTCTTCAATATGTGCTTCACCAACATGCAGTGTTTCCTTAATTGAATTAGCTCTCACACCAATATTTGCGCCTAGAGCCTTTGCATTGAGGGCTATCTGAAAACGGCTTTGGCTAGGAAGTTGTCTGTGAATGTGGAGTTGGTGGTATGTGAAACCCGCATGTGGAGCAGTGGTTTGTGTGGGAAGCTCACCAAGCTTCCTTTCTGTCCTAGGCACTCTAAGGGCATTAAGCCTAGAGTGTGAAAGCTGAGTTTCCTTGAGAGCTGCTTGGAAGCCTGATGGTGTGTGAAGTTAGTGAGCCAAATCGAGTTGTTCTCCCACAAGAACCACTTGGCTGATTCTTCTTCAGTATGTGCTTCACCAACATGCAGTGTTGCCTTGATTGAATTAGCTCTCACACCAATATTTGCGCCTAGAGCCTTTGTATTGAGGGCTATCTGAAAACGGCTTTGGCGCTGAAGTTGTCTGTGAATTTAGTGTTGGTGCATGTGAAACCCGCATGTGGAGCATTGGTTTGTGTGGGATGCTCTGCCAGGTTCATTCCTACATAATGCACTCAAAGGGCATTGAGCCTAGAGTGTGAAAGCTGAGTTTCCTTGAGAGCTGCTTGGAAGCCTGATGGTGTGTGAAGTTAGTGAGCCAAATGGAGTTGTTCTCCCACAAGAACCACTCGGCTGATTCTTCTTCAATATGCGCTTCACCAACATGCTGTGTTTCCTTGATTGAATTAGCTCTCACACCAATATTTGCGCCTGGAGCCTTTGTATTGAGGGCTATCTGAAAACAGCTTTGGCGAGGAAGTTGTCTGTGAATGTGGAGTTGGTGGCATGTGAAACCCGCATGTGAAGCATTGGTTTGTGTGGGAAGCTCATCAAGCTTCCTTTCTGTCCTAGGCACTCAAAGGGCATTAAGCCTAGAGTGTGAAAGCTGAGTTTCCTTGAGAGCTGCTTGGAAGCCTGATGGTGTGTGAAGTTAGTGAGCCAAATGGAGTTGTTCTCCCACAAGAACCACTTGGCTGATTCTTCTTCAATATGTGCTTCACCAACATGGAGTGCTTCCTTGATTGAATTTGCTCTCACACCAATATTTGCGCCTAGAGCCTTCGCATTGAGGGCTATCTGAAAACGGCTTTGGCGCTGAAGTTGTCTGTGAATGTGGAGTTGGTGGCATGTGAAACCCGTATGTGGAGCATTGGTTTGTGTGGGATGCTCTACCAGGTTCATTCCTACATAATGCACTCAAAGGGCATTAAGCGTAGAGTGTGAAAGCTGAGTTTCCTTGAGAGCTGCTTGGAAGCCTGGTGGTGTGTGAAGTTAGTGAGCCAAATGGAGTTGTTCTCCCACAAGAACCACTCGGCTGATTCTTCTTCAATATGCGCTTCACCAACATGCAGTGTTTCCTTGATTGAATTAGCTCTCACACCAATATTTGCGCCTAGAGCCTTTGTATTGAGGGCTATCTGAAAACGGCTTTGGCGCTGAAGTTGTCTGTGAATGTGGAGTTGGTGGCATGTGAAACCCGCATGTGGAGCATTGGTTTGTGTGGGATGCTCTAATAGTTTCATTCCTAGTTAATGCACTCAAAGGGCATTAAGCCTAGAGTGTGAAAAGTGATTTTCTTTGAGAGCTGCTTGGAAGCCTGATGGTGTGTGAAGTTAGTGAGCCAAATGGAGTTGTTCTCCCACAAGAACCACTCAGCTGAATCTTCTTCAATATGCGCTTCACCAACATGCAGTGTTTCCTTGATTGAATTAGCTCTCACACCAATATTTGCGCCAAGAGCCTTTGCATTGAGGGCTATCTGAAAAGGGCTTTGGCGCTGAAGTTGTCTGTGAATCTGGAATTTGTAGCATGTGAAACCCGCATGTGGAGCATTGGCTTGTGTGGGATGCTGTACCAGGTTCATTCCTATATAATGCACTCAAAGGGCATTAAGCCTAGAGTGTGAAAGCTGAGTTTCCTTGAGAGCTGCTTGGAAGCCTGATGGTGTGTGAAGTTAGTGAGCCAAATGGAGTTGTTCTCCCACAAGAACCACTCGGCTGATTCTTCTTCAATATGCGCTTCACCAACATGCAGTGTTTCCTTGATTGAATTAGCTCTCACACCAATATTTGCTCCTAGAGCCTTTGTATTGAGGGCTATCTGAAAACGGCTTTGGCGCTGAAGTTGTCTGTGAATGTGGAGTTGGTGGCATGTGAAACCCGCATGTGGAGCATTGGTTTGTGTGGGAAGCTCACCAAGCTTCCTTTCAGTCCTAGGCACTCAAAGGGCATTAAGCCTAGAGTGTGAAATCTGAGTTTCCTTGAGAGCTGCTAGGAAGCCTGATGGTGTGTGAAGTTAGTGAGCCAAATGGAGTTGTTCTCCCACAAGAACCACTCGGCTGATTCTTCTTCAGTATGTGCTTCACCAACATGCAGTGTTGCCTTGATTGAATTAGCTCTCACACCAATATTTGCGCCTAGAACCTTTGTATTGAGGGCTATCTGAAACGGCTTTTTCTCTGAAGTTGTCTGTGAATGTGGAGTTGGTGGCATGTGAAACCCACCTGTGCAGCATTGGTTTGGGTGGGATGCTCTACCAGGTTCATTCCTAGATAATGCACTCAAAGGCATTAAGCCTAGAGTGAAAACTGAGTTTACTTGAGAGCTGCTTGGAAGCCTGATGATGTGTGAAGTTAGTGAGCCAAATGGAGTTATTCTCCCACAAGAACCACTCAGCTGATTCTTCTTCAATATGCGCTTCACTAACATGCAGTGTTTCCTTGATTGAATTAGCTCTCACACCAATATTTGCGCCTAGAGCCTTTGTATTGAGGGCTATCTGAAAACGGCTTTGGCTAGGAAGTTGTCTGTGAATGTGGAGTTGGTGGCATGTGAAACCCGCATGTGGAGCATTGGTTTGTGTGGGATGCTCTACCAGTTTCATTCCTAGATAATGCACTCAAAGGGCATTAAGCCTAGAGTGTGAAAACTGAGTTTCGTTGAGAGCTGCTTGGAAGCCTGATGGTGTGTGAAGTTAGTGAGCCAAATGGAGTTGTTCTCCCACAAGAACCACTCGGCGGATTCTTCTTCAATATGCCCTTCACCAACATGAAGTGTTTCCTTGATTGAATTAGCTCTCACACCAATATTTGCGCCTAGAGCCTTTGTATTGAGGGCTATCTGAAAACGGCTGTGGTGCTGAAGTTGTCTGTGAATGTGGAGTTGGTGGCATGTGAAACCTGCATGTGGAGCAGTGGTTTGTGTGGGAAGCTCACCAAGCTTCATTTCAGTCCTCGGCACTCAAAGGGCATTAAGCCTAGAGTGTGAAAACTGAGTTTCCTTGAGAGCTGCTTGGAAGCCTGACGGTGTGTGAAGTTCGTGAGCCAAATGGAGTTGTTCTCCCACAAGAACCACTCGGCTGATTCTTCTTCAATATGCGCTTCACCAACATGCAGTGTTTCCTTGATTGAATTAGCTCTCACACCAATATTTGCGCCAAGAGCCTTTGCATTGAGGGCTATCTGAAAACGGCTTTGGCTAGGAAGTTGTCTGTGAATTTGGAGTTTGTAGCAGGTGAAACCCACATGTCGAGCATGGGTTTGTGTGGGATGCTCTACCAGGTTCATTCCTACATAATTCACTCAAAGGGCATTAAGCCTAGAGTGTGAAAGCTGAGTTTCCTTGAGAGCTGCCTGGAAGCCTGATGGTGTGTGAAGTTAGTGAGCCAAATGGAGTTGTTCTCCACAAGAACCACTCGGCTGATTCTTCTTCAATATGCTCTTCACCAACATGCTGTGTTTCCTTGATTGAATTAGCTCTCACACCAATATATGGGCCTAGAGCCTTTGTATTGAGGGCTATCTGAAAACGGCTTTTTCTAGGAAGTTGTCTGTGAATTTGGAGTTTGTAGCAGGTGAAACCTCACATGTGGAGCATTGGTTTGTGTGGGATGCTCTACCAGGTTCATTCCTACATAATGCACTCAAACGGCATTAAGACTAGCGTGTGAAAGCTGAGTTTCCTTAAGAGCAGCTTGGAAGCTTGATGGTGTGTGTAGTGAGCCAAATGGAGTTGTTCTCCCACAGGAACCACTAGGCTGATTCTTCTTCAATATGTGCTTCACCAACATGCAGTGTTTCCTTGATTGAATTAGCTCTCACACCAATATTTGCGCCTAGAGCCTTTGTATTGAGATCTACCCGAAAACGTCTTTGGTCAGGACGTTTTCTGTGAATGTGGAGTTGGTGGCATGTGAAACCCGCATGTGGAGCTTTGGGTTTATGTGGGATGCTCTACCAGGTTCATTCCTACATAATGCACTCAAAGTGCATTAAGCCTAGAGTGTGAAAGCTGAGTTTCCTTGAGAGCTGCTTGGAAGCCTGATGGTGTGTGAAGTTAGTGAGCCAAATGGAGTTGTTCTCCCACAAGAACCACTCGGCTGATTCTTCTTCAATATGCGCTTCACCAACATGCAGTGTTTCCTTGATTGAATTAGCTCTCACACCAATATTTGCGCCTAGAGCCTTTGTATTGAGGGCTATCTGAAAACGGCTCTGGCGCTGAAGTTGTCTGTGAATGTGGATTTGGTGGCATGTGAAACCAGCATGTGGAGCATTGGTTTGTGAGGGACGCTCACCAAGCTTCATTTCAGTCCTAGGCACTCAAAGGGCATTAAGCCTAGAGTGTGAAAGCTGAGTTTCCTTGAGAGCTGATTGGAAGCCTGATGGTGTGTGAAGTTAGTGAGCCAAATGGAGTTGTTCTCACACAAGAACCACTCGGCTGATTCTTCTTCAATATGCGCTTCACCAACATGCAGTGTTTCCTTGATTGAATTAGCTCTCACACCAATATTTGCGTCTAGAGCCTTTGCATTGAGGGCTATCTGAAAACGGCTTTAGCGCTGAAGCTGTCTGTGAATGTGGAGTTTGTAGCATGTGAAACCCGCATGTGGAACATTGGTTTGTGTGGGATGCTCTACCAGGTTCATTCCTACATAATGCAGTCAAAGGGCATTAAGCCTAGAGTGTGAAAACAGAGTTTCCTTGAGAGCTGCTTGGAAGCCTGATGGTGTGTGAAATTAGTGAGCCAAATGGAGTTGTTCTCCCACAAGAACCACTCGACTGATTCTTCTTCAATATGTGCTTCACCAACATGCAGTGTTTCCTTGATTGAAATAGCTCTCACACCAATATTTGCGCGTAGAGCTTTTGTTTTGAGGGCTATCTGAAAACGGCTTTGGCGCTGAAACTGTGAATGTGGAGTTGGTGGCATGTGAAACCTGCATGTTTAGCATTGGTTTGTGTTTGAAGCTCTACCATGTTGATTTCAGTCGTAGATAATGCACTCAAAGGGCATTAAGCCTTGAATGTGAAAACTGAGTTTCCTTGAGAGCTGCTTGGAAGCCTGATGGTGTGTGAAATTAGTGAGCCAAATGGAGTTGTTCTCCCACAAGAACCACTCGGCTAATTCTTCTTCAATATGCGCTTCACCAACATGCAGTGCTTCCTTGATTGAATTAGCTCTCACACCAATATTTGCGCCTAGAGCATTTGTATTGAGGGCTATCTGAAAACGGCTTTAGCTAGGAAGTTGTCTGTGAATGTGGAGTTGGTGGCATGTGAAACCCGCATGTGGAGCATTGGTTTGTGTGCGAAACTCACCAAGCTTCATTTCAGTCCTAGGCACTCAAATGACATTAAGCCTGGAGTGTGAAAACTGAGTTTCCTTGAGAGCTGCTTGGAATCCTGATGGTGTGTGAAGTTGGTGAGCCAAATGGAGTTGTTCTCCCACAAGAACCACTCGGCTAATTCTTCTTCAATATGCGCTTCACCAACATGCAGTGTTTCCTTGATTGAATTAGCTCTCACACCAATATTTGCGCCTAGACCCTTTGTATTGAGGGGTATCTGAAAACGGCTTTGGCTAGGAAGTTGTCTGTGAATGTGGAGTTGGTGGCATGTGAAACCCACCTATGTTGCATTGGTTTGTGTGGGATGCTGTAATAGGTTCATTCCTACATAATGCACTCAAAGGGCATTAAGCCTAGAGTGTGAAAACTGAGTTTCCTTGAGAGCTGCTTGGAAGCCTGATGGTGTGTGAAGTTAGTGAGCCAAATGGAGTTGTTCTCCCATGAGAACCACTCGGCTGATTCTTCTTCAATATGCGCTTCACCAACATGCAGTGTTTCCTTGATTGAATTAGCTCTCCCACCAATATTAGCGCCTAGAGCCTTTGCATTGAGGGCTATCTGAAAATGGCTTTTGCGCTGAAGTTTTCTGTGAATGTGGAGTTGGTGGCATGTGAAACCCGCATGTGGAGCTGTTGACAACGCCCTCATCGACACGTACCCCGAGCTGAGTGGAGGGTCTAGGTTTACACAAAAGACAATACGCAGAGAGCCAACACAACACAAGACGCAGTACACCGAATGCTGATCTATGACAGATTGATTGATCTTTATTGCAACTCCAGGCTTTGCTGTATACTCTCCCTATCTCCTCCCAGTGTTTATCCATTCCTCAAGGGACCACCCTAAATCCTCGAGTTCCTCCCTGTAGCGGCCACCCTATATCCCTTGTGTTCCTCCCAGTGTTTATCCAATCCTGTTGTGGCCACCCTAAATCCCTTGAGTTTTATCCAATGTTTATCCAATCCCTTGGCAGATAACTTGACAAATAGGAAGCAGGAACTTGCGGTTAAGCCAGTGTCTAGATGTATCAGGCCAAAATTGCTCATCCTGTTTCCCTCTGAGAAACAAGCTAAGCTGTGGAGTTAATCCTTGGGAGACTGGGGCCTGCATGTCCCCCTTTTTTTGTTTTTTTAATGGAGGCCTGTCTTAGGTTGTCCAGCAGTCAGTTGACGCCTTACCCGTCATGAGGAGTCCCACCTGGGGAATCCCTGTCTTAGGTTGGTCATCAGCGCTGCCAAATCTTACCCATCTCTGTCTGCCCATCACACCATGTTCAACCAAACTTGAGCACTAGGGTTTTCCACAGCTAAATCCATCATAGTTTGTCAAATAATGACCTGCTCCCAGGCTTGTTGCCTGCATAGGCGGCAAAGAAGAGTAAACAGTACTGCAATCATGGCTATGACCATCAGCCCCATGGCCAAGATTCCGCTTTGTTCCTAAAACATCCATGCTGCCAGTTAAATGCCATTTCGCAGGGGTAACACATATATGATGGTAAATGGGGGAGCAGCTGGAGATCTGCGTTTCCCATGGGCAGGATACCAGGAAGTTGCACCACTGCTGTCAGGGTCTCCTATCCTGCAAGAACATCATTAGGAGTGGGATCATGTTGAGTTGGAGCCAAGGAGATTTGTCGTGTAAGTCTCTCAGGAACCCATCTAGGTGTTTCTTCATCCTGGGGAAAAACACAAAAGGAGCCTCGCCCCCACGTTAGTACTGGATCTGGTCCTCGCCATTTATTTGTGGCCAGATCTTTCCATTTTACTTGGCCTTTATTCTCATTAGCAGGGCGAAGCCAATGGCGCTCTGCAGGAGCTACATCATTAGTGACAGTTAAAAAATTTAACACATAGATGGCAGATGCCAGTAAGGAATGGGGTGAGCTGCAATGCTCAGCCACATCCCCCTTCTTTATTTTTTCTAAATAAACTTTAAGGGTGCGGTTGGCACGTTCAACAATGGCTTGATCCTGAGGATTATAAGGGATGCCTGTTTTGTGAGTTATATTAAAATATAGGCAAAGGCCTGTAAACAATGGGCTTCTTTTAATTTCTCTCAAGCTGTTCCTTTACCAATTCAATTGCGGCCTCTAATTTTTAACCCTGTCACAGACTGGTTGGGGATCACCTTGAAGATGTCTGCCCAAACCTTTTCCAGGAAAGTATCCCTGTCTATTAAGCATATTTGGCACAGGTTGAGAGGTCAATACAACATATTAGCATTCTCAAAGGCTATATGCTTCTTAGTCCACAAATTCTTGAAAAGGTTCTGTAGGGCCTTGCAAGACCTTGGAAAGCTGTCTCCCGTATTAGTAACAGCCTGCTTTACATTTTTGAGGTCTTTAAATTGAAGGGGCTGATGCTCCCGGCAAGGGGGACCTCCTCGAACTGGGACCTCTATTACAGGGAAGCATCGAACCCCACCCACCGGCTGATTAGTGAGGCCGTCACTCCATGGCCGCGTGGGGTAATTATTGGGTGAATGGCCCACGGCTTCCTCCTCAGGAGGAGCGGTAGGGGTCACAAAATTAGGGGCATATGGTGGTGGTCTTGAACTGGACAATTTGCCAGAGGAATGTGCACCTATTCCTGCTTTCTTTAACTTTCTTTTAATGTCTCTAATTTCCCGCTTTAAGAAAACCTTCTCCTTATACTTAATTTTCTGCTTTAAGAAACCTCCTCATCTCGTTTGTCCTCACTCTCTTCCGAGGAAGAGGCCTCGTTCTCATCTGAAGAAGAGGCTTCACTCTCCTCTAAAGAAGAGACCTCACTCTCCTCCAAAGAAGAGGTCTCACTCAAGGCCGCCTCGTTCCAGGCTTCCAAGGACCGTAGAACTTCCCACCTCTGGATTCCTTCAAAAGTAGTCTGTACTTCTCTTAACTGTCTCTCAACTTTCACTTTATCAGTAAATAATGAATCACGGACAAAAGCGCCACAAAGAAAAGTTAACAATGGGGAAATTATCTGGGTCTTTTTGTAAACAAGATTGTAAATTTGCCTTAACCTGTTCCCAATCGGGAATACGCAAGTTGCCTGAAACAATAAACCAAGGACTGCTAGATTGAATGGCTTTAACAAAATTTCTAATCATTTTAAATTTAACTGGCATCCCCAGCTGATGTAGAAGTTCTTCAAGCTCGGTGGCCAATTTATCCCGGGAGAAGGCAGAACCCATTTTATCGTCCTTTTCACCGGATAAATTAAACACCAAGACCTAACTATACTTCAAAATAAATAAAAAACTTACAAAATAAATCCAAAACCTAGTTATATCTCAAAATAAAACTAAAACCTGACTCTATTTCAAATGAAACTCCTTCTCCTACCAGTTTAGGAGAGACTTACAATACGTCCCACTTACCTGAATCAGCTGGCCAGGCTCCCGGGACGACCCTTCGTCGTATCCTCTCTATCTCAAACTCGGTGGGACCTCCAGATGTTGGCAACGCCCTCATCGACACGTAAGCCGAGCTGAGTGGAGGGACTAGTGTTACACAAAAGACAATACGCAGAGAGCCAACACAACACAAGACGCAGTACACCGAATGCTGATCTATGACAGATTGATTGATCTTTATTGCAACTCCAGGCTTTCTTTTATACTCTCCCTATCTCCTCCCAGTGATTATCCAGTCCTCAAGGGACCACCCAAAATCCTCGAGTTCCTCCCTGTAGCGGCCACCCTAAATCCCTTGTGTTCCTCCCAGTGTTTATCCAATCCTGTTGTGGCCACCCTAAATCCCTTGAGTTTTATCCAATGTTTATCCAATCCCTTGGCAGACAACATGACAAATAGGAAGCAGGAACTTGCGGTTAAGCCAGTGTCTAGATGTATCAGGCCAAAATTACTCATCCTGTTTCCCTCTGAGAAACAAGCTAAGCTGTGGAGTTAATCCTTGGGAGACCAGGGCCTGCATGGAGCATTGGTTTGTGTGGGAAGCTCACCAAGCTTCATGTCAGTCCTAGATAATGCACTCAAAGGGCATTAAGCCTAGAGTGTGAAAACTGAGTTTCCTTGAGAGCTGCTTGGAAGCATGATGGTGTGTGAAGTTACTGAGTCAAATGGAGTTGTTCTCCACAAGAACCACTCGGCTGATTCTTCTTCAATATGCGCTTCACCAACATGCAGTGTTTCCTTGATTGAATTAGCTCTCACAACAATATTAGCGATTAGAACCTTTGCATTGAGGGCTATCTGAAAACGGCTTTGGCTAGGAAGTTGTCTGTGAATGTGGAGTTGGTGGCATGTGAAACCCGCATGTGCAGCATTGGTTTGTGTGGGATGCTCTACCAGGTTCATTCCTAGATAATGCACTCAAAGGGCATTAAGCATAGAGTGTGGAAGCTGAGTTTCCTTGAGAGCTGCTTGGAAGCCTGGTGGTATGTGAAGTTAGTGAGCCAAATGGAGTTGTTCTCCCACAAGAACCACTCGGCTGATTCTTCTTCAATATGCGCTTCACCAACATGCAGTGTTTCCTTGATTGAATTAGCTCTCACACCAATATTTGCGCCTAGAGCCTTTGCATTGAGGGCTATCTGAAAACGGATTTGGCGCTGAAGTTGCCTGTGAATGTGGAGTTGGTGGCATGTGAAACCCGCATGTGGAGCATTGGTTTGTGTGGGAAGCTCACCAATGTTCATTTCAGTCCTATGCACTCAAAGGGCATTAAGCCTAGAGTGTGAAAACTGAGTTTCCTTGAGAGCTACTTGGAAGCCTGATGGTGTGTGAAGTTAGTGAGCCAAATGGAGTTGTTCTCCCACAAGAACCACTAAGCTGATTCTTCTTCAATATGCGCTTCACCAACATGCAGTGTTTCCTTGATTGAATTATCTCTCACACCAATATTTGCGCCTAGAGCCTTTGCATTGAGGGCTATCTGAAAACGGCTTTGGCTAGGAAGTTGTCTGTGAATGTGGAGTTGGTGGCATGTGAAACCCGCATTGGGAGCATTGGTTTCTGTGGGATGCATTACCACTTTCATTCCTACATAATGCACTCAAAGGGCATTAAGCCTAGAGTGTGAAAACTGAGTTTCCTTGAGAGCTGCTTGAAAGCCTGATGGTGTATGAAGTTAGTGAGCCAAATGGAGTTGTTCTCACACAAGAACCACTCGGCTGATTCTTCTTCAATATGCGCTTCACCAACATGCAGTGTTTCCTTGATTGAATTAGCTCTCACACCAATATTTGCGCCTAGAGCCTTTGCATTGAGGGCTATCTGAAAACGGCTTTGGCTAGGAAGTTGTCTGTGAATGTGGAGTTGGTGGCATGTGAAACCCGCACGTGGAGCATTGGTTTGTGTGGGATGCTCTACCACGTTCCTTCCTACATAATGCACTCAAAGGGCATTAAGCCTAGAGTGTGAAGGCTGAGTTTCCTTGAGAGCTGCTTGGAAGCCTGATGGTGTGTGAAGTTTGTGAGCCAAATGGAGTTGTTCTGCCAGAAGAACCACTCGGCTGATTCTTCTTCAATATGCGCTTCACCAACATGCAGTGTTTCCTTGATTGAATTAGCTCTCACACCAATATTTGCGCCTAGAGCCTTTGTATTGAGATCTATCCAAAAACGTCTTTGGTCAGGACGTTTTCTGTGAATGTGGAGTTGGTGGCATATGAAACCCGCATGTGGAGCTTTGGTTTATGTGGGATGCTCTACCAGGTTCATTCCTACATAATGCACTCAAAGTGCATTAAGCCTAGAGTGTGAAAGCTGAGTTTCCTTGAGAGCTGCTTGGAAGCCTGATGGTGTGTGAAGTTAGTGAGCCAAATGGAGTTGTTCTCCCACAAGAACCACTCGGCTGATTCTTCTTCAATATGCGCTTCACCAACATGCAGTGTTTCCTTGATTGAATTAGCTCTCACACCAATATTTGCGCCTAGAGCCTTTGTATTGAGGGCTATCTGAAAACGGCTTTGGCGCTGAAGTTGTCTGTGAATGTGGATTTGGTGGCATGTGAAACCAGCATGTGGAGCATTGGTTTGTGAGGGACGCTCACCAAGCTTCATTTCAGTCCTAGGCACTCAAAGGGCATTAAGCCTAGAGTGTGAAAGCTGAGTTTCCTTGAGAGCTGATTGGAAGCCTGATGGTGTGTGAAGTTAGTGAGCCAAATGGAGTTGTTCTCCCACAAGAACCACTCAGCTGATTCTTCTTCAATATGCGCTTCACCAACATGCTGTGTTGCCTTGATTGAATTAGCTCTCACACCAATATTTGTGCCTAGAGCCTTTGTATTGAGGGCTAAGTGAAAACGACTTTAGCTAGGAAGTTGTCTGTGAATGTGGAGTTGTTGGCATGTGAAACCAGCATGTGGAGCATTGGTTTGTATGGGATGCTCTAATAGATTCATTCCTACATAATGCACTCAAAGGACATTAAGCCTAGAGTGTGAAAACTGAGTTTCCTTGAGAGCTGCTTGGAAGCCTGATGGTGTGTGAAGTTAGTGAGCCAAATGGAGTTGTTCTCCCACAAGAACCACTCGGCTGATTCTTCTTCAGTATGCCCTTCACCAACATGCAGTGCTTCCTTGATTAAATTAGGTCTCACAACCATATTTGTGCCTAGAGCCTTTGTATTGAGATCTATCTGAAAACGGCTTTGGATAGGAAGTTGTCTGTGAATGTGGAGTTGGTTGCATATGAAACCCGCATGTGGAGCATTAGTTTGTGTGGGATGCTCTACCAGGTTCATTCCTAGATAATGCACTCAAAGAGCATTAAGCCTAAAGTGTGAAAACTGAGTTTCCTTGAGGGCTGCTTGGAAGCCTGATGGTGTGTGAAGTTAGTGAGCCAAATTAAGTTGTTCTCCCACAAGAACCACTCGGCTGATTCTTCTTCAGTATGCCCTTCACCAACATGCAGTGTTTCCTTGATTGAATTAGCTCTCACACCAATATTTGCGCCTACAGCCTTCGCATTGAGGGCTATCTGAAAACGGCTTTATCTAGAAAGTTGTCTGTGAATGTGGAGTTGGTGGCATGTGAAACCCGCATGTGGAGCATTGGTTTGTGTGGGATGCTCTACCAGGTTCATTCCTAGATAAGGCACTCAAAGGGCATTAAGCCTAGAGTGTGAAAACTGAGTTTCCTTGAGAGCTGCTTGGAAGCCTGATGGTGTGTGAAGTTAGTGAGCCGAATGGAGTTGTTCTCCCACAAGAACCACTCGGCTGATTCTTCTTCAATATGCGCTTCACCAACATGCAGTGTTTCCTTGATTGAATTAGCTCTCACACCAATATTTGCCCCTAGAGCCTTTTTTTTTGAGGGCTATCTGAAAACGGCTTTACCTAGGAAGTTGTCTGTGAATGTGGAGTTGGTGGCATGTGAAACCCGCATGTGGAGCATTGGTTTGTATGGGATGTTCACCAAGCTTCATTTCAGTCCTAGATAATGCACTCAAAGGGCATTAAGCCTAGAGTGTGAAAACTGAGTTTCCTTGAGAGCTGCTTGAAAGCCTGATGGTGTGTGAAGTTAGTGAGCCAAATGGAGTTGTTCTCACACAAGAACCACTCGGCTGATTCTTCTTCAATATGCGCTTCACCAACATGCAGTGTTTCCTTGATTGAATTAGCTCTCACACCAATATTTGCGCCTAGAGCCTTTGCATTGAGGGCTATCTGAAAACGGCTTTGGCGCTGAAGTTGCCTGTTAATGTGGTGTTGGTGGCATGTGAAACCCGCTAGTGGAGCATTGGTTTGTGTGGGAAGCTCACCATGGTTCATTTCAGTCCTATGCACTCAAAGGGCATTAAGCCTAGAGTGTGAAAACTGAGTTTCCTTGAGAGCTGCTTGGAAGCCTGATGGTGTGTGAAGTTAGTGAGCCAAATGGAGTTGTTCTCCCACAAGAACCACTCGGCTGATTCTTCTTCAATATGCGCTTCACCAACATGCAGTGTTTCCTTGATTGGATTAGCTCTCACACCAATATTTGCGGCTAGAGCCTTTGTATTGAGGGCTATCTGAAAACGGCTTTGGCGCTGAAGTGTCTGTGAATGTGGAGTTGGTGGCATGTGAAACCCGCATGTGGAGCATTGGTTTGTGTGGGATGTTCACTAAGCTTCATTTCAGTCCTAGATAATGCACTCAAACGGCATTAAGCCTAGAGTGTGAAAACTAAGTTTCCTTGAGAGCTGCTAGGAAGCCTGATGGTGTGTGAAGTTAGTGAGCCAAATGGAGTTGTTCTCACACAAGAACCACTCGGCTGATTCTTCTTCAATATGCGCTTCACCAACATGCAGTGTTTCCTTGATTGAATTAGCTCTCACACCAATATTTGCGTCTAGAGCCTTTGCATTGAGGGCTATCTGAAAATGGCTTTAGCGCTGAAGCTGTCTGTGAATGTGGAGTTTGTAGCATGTGAAACCCGCATGTGGAGCATTGGTTTGTGTGGGATGCTCTACCAGGTTCATTCCTACATAATGCAGTCAAAGGGCATTAAGCCTAGAGTGTGAAAACAGAGTTTCCTTGAGAGCTGCTTGGAAGCCTGATGGTGTGTGAAATTAGTGAGCCAAATGGAGTTGTTCTCCCACAAGAACCACTCGACTGATTCTTCTTCAATATGTGCTTCACCAACATGCAGTGTTTCCTTGATTGAAATAGCTCTCACACCAATATTTGCGCCTAGAGCTTTTGTTTTGAGGGCTATCTGAAAACGGCTTTGGCGCTGAAACTGTGAATGTGGAGTTGGTGGCATGTGAAACCTGCATGTTTAGCATTGGTTTGTGTTTGAAGCTCTACCATGTTGATTTCAGTCGTAGATAATGCACTCAAAGGGCATTAAGCCTTGAATGTGAAAACTGAGTTTCCTTGAGAGCTGCTTGGAAGCCTGATGGTGTGTGAAATTAGTGAGCCAAATGGAGTTGTTCTCCCACAAGAACCACTCGGCTAATTCTTCTTCAATATGCGCTTCACCAACATGCAGTGCTTCCTTGATTGAATTAGCTCTCACACCAATATTTGCGCCTAGAGCATTTGTATTGAGGGCTATCTGAAAACGGCTTTAGCTAGGAAGTTGTCTGTGAATGTGGAGTTGGTGGCATGTGAAACCCGCATGTGGAGCATTGGTTTGTGTGGGAAACTCACCAAGCTTCATTTCAGTCCTAGGCACTCAAATGACATTAAGCCTGGAGTGTGAAAACTGAGTTTCCTTGAGAGCTGCTTGGAATCCTGATGGTGTGTGAAGTTGGTGAGCCAAATGGAGTTGTTCTCCCACAAGAACCACTCGGCTAATTCTTCTTCAATATGCGCTTCACCAACATGCAGTGTTTCCTTGATTGAATTAGCTCTCACACCAATATTTGCGCCTAGACCCTTTGTATTGAGGGGTATCTGAAAACGGCTTTGGCTAGGAAGTTGTCTGTGAATGTGGAGTTGGTGGCATGTGAAACCCACCTATGTTGCATTGGTTTGTGTGGGATGCTGTAATAGGTTCATTCCTACATAATGCACTCAAAGGGCATTAAGCCTAGAGTGTGAAAACTGAGTTTCCTTGAGAGCTGCTTGGAAGCCTGATGGTGTGTGAAGTTAGTGAGCCAAATGGAGTTGTTCTCCCATGAGAACCACTCGGCTGATTCTTCTTCAATATGCGCTTCACCAACATGCAGTGTTTCCTTGATTGAATTAGCTCTCCCACCAATATTAGCGCCTATAGCCTTTGCATTGAGGGCTATCTGAAAACGGCTTTTGCGCTGAAGTTTTCTGTGAATGTGGAGTTGGTGGCATGTGAAACCCGCATGTGGAGCTGTTGACAACGCCCTCATCGACACGTACCCCGAGCTGAGTGGAGGGTCTAGGTTTACACAAAAGACAATACGCAGAGAGCCAACACAACACAAGACGCAGTACACCGAATGCTGATCTATGACAGATTGATTGATCTTTATTGCAACTCCAGGCTTTGCTGTATACTCTCCCTATCTCCTCCCAGTGTTTATCCATTCCTCAAGGGACCACCCTAAATCCTCGAGTTCCTCCTTGTAGCGGCCACCCTATATCCCTTGTGTTCCTCCCAGTGTTTATCCAATCCTGTTGTGGCCACCCTAAATCCCTTGAGTTTTATCCAATGTTTATCCAATCCCTTGGCAGATAACTTGACAAATAGGAAGCAGGAACTTGCGGTTAAGCCAGTGTCTAGATGTATCAGGCCAAAATTGCTCATCCTGTTTCCCTCTGAGAAACAAGCTAAGCTGTGGAGTTAATCCTTGGGAGACTGGGGCCTGCATGTCCCCCTTTTTTTGTTTTTTTAATGGAGGCCTGTCTTAGGTTGTCCAGCAGTCAGTTGACGCCTTACCCGTCATGAGGAGTCCCACCTGGGGAATCCCTGTCTTAGGTTGGTCATCAGCGCTGCCAAATCTTACCCATCTCTGTCTGCCCATCACACCATGTTCAACCAAACTTGAGCACTAGGGTTTTCCACAGCTAAATCCATCATAGTTTGTCAAATAATGACCTGCTCCCAGGCTTGTTGCCTGCATAGGCGGCAAAGAAGAGTAAACAGTACTGCAATCATGGCTATGACCATCAGCCCCATGGCCAAGATTCCGCTTTGTTCCTAAAACATCCATGCTGCCAGTTAAATGCCATTTCGCAGGGGTAACACATATATGATGGTAAATGGGGGAGCAGCTGGAGATCTGCGTTTCCCATGGGCAGGATACCAGGAAGTTGCACCACTGCTGTCAGGGTTTCCTATCCTGCAAGAACATCATTAGGAGTGGGATCATGTTGAGTTGGAGCCAAGGAGATTTGTCGTGTAAGTCTCTCAGGAACCCATCTAGGTGTTTCTTCATCCTGGGGAAAAACACAAACGGAGCCTCGCCCCCACGTTAGTACTGGATCTGGTCCTCGCCATTTATTTGTGGCCAGATCTTTCCATTTTACTTGGCCTTTATTCTCATTAGCAGGGCGAAGCCAATGGCGCTCTGCAGGAGCTACATCATTAGTGACAGTTAAAAAATTTAACACATAGATGGCAGATGCCAGTAAGGAATGGGGTGAGCTGCAATGCTCAGCCACATCCCCCTTCTTTATTTTTTCTAAATAAACTTTAAGGGTGCGGTTGGCACGTTCAACAATGGCTTGATCCTGAGGATTATAAGGGATGCCTGTTTTGTGAGTTATATTAAAATATAGGCAAAGGCCTGTAAACAATGGGCTTCTTTTAATTTCTCTCAAGCTGTTCCTTTACCAATTCAATTGCGGCCTCTAATTTTTAACCCTGTCACAGACTGGTTGGGGATCACCTTGAAGATGTCTGCCCAAACCTTTTCCAGGAAAGTATCCCTGTCTATTAAGCATATTTGGCACAGGTTGAGAGGTCAATACAACATATTAGCATTCTCAAAGGCTATATGCTTCTTAGTCCACAAATTCTTGAAAAGGTTCTGTAGGGCCTTGCAAGACCTTGGAAAGCTGGTCTCCCGTATTAGTAACAGCCTGCTTTACATTTTTGAGGTCTTTAAATTGAAGGGGCTGATGCTCCCGGCAAGGGGGACCTCCTCGAACTGGGACCTCTATTACAGGGAAGCATCGAACCCCACCCACCGGCTGATCAGTGAGGCCGTCACTCCATGGCCGCGTGGGGTAATTATTGGGTGAATGGCCCACGGCTTCCTCCTCAGGAGGAGCGGTAGGGGTCACAAAATTAGGGGCATATGGTGGTGGTCTTGAACTGGACAATTTGCCAGAGGAACGTGCACCTATTCCTGCTTTCTTTAACTTTCTTTTAATGTCTCTAATTTCCCGCTTTAAGAAAACCTTCTCCTTATACTTAATTTTCTGCTTTAAGAAAACCTCCTCATCTCGTTTGTCCTCACTCTCTTCCGAGGAAGAGGCCTCGTTCTCATCTGAAGAAGAGGCTTCACTCTCCTCTAAAGAAGAGACCTCACTCTCCTCCAAAGAAGAGGTCTCACTCAAGGCCGCCTCGTTCCAGGCTTCCAAGGACCGTAGAACTTCCCACCTCTGGATTCCTTCAAAAGTAGTCTGTACTTCTCTTAACTGTCTCTCAACTTTCACTTTATCAGTAAATAATGAATCACGGACAAAAGCGCCACAAAGAAAAGTTAACAATGGGGAAATTATCTGGGTCTTTTTGTAAACAAGATTGTAAATTTGCCTTAACCTGTTCCCAATCGGGAATACGCAAGTTGCCTGAAACAATAAACCAAGGACTGCTAGATTGAATGGCTTTAACAAAATTTCTAATCATTTTAAATTTAACTGGCATCCCCAGCTGATGTAGAAGTTCTTCAAGCTCGGTGGCCAATTTATCCCGGGAGAAGGCAGAACCCATTTTATCGTCCTTTTCACCGGATAAATTAAACACCAAGACCTAACTATACTTCAAAATAAATAAAAAACTTACAAAATAAATCCAAAACCTAGTTATATCTCAAAATAAAACTAAAACCTGACTCTATTTCAAAATGAAACTCCTTCTCCTACCAGTTTAGGAGAGACTTACAATACGTCCCACTTACCTGAATCAGCTGGCCAGGCTCCCGGGACGACCCTTCGTCGTATCCTCTCTATCTCAAACTCGGTGGGACCTCCAGATGTTGGCAACGCCCTCATCGACACGTAAGCCGAGCTGAGTGGAGGGACTAGTGTTACACAAAAGACAATACGCAGAGAGCCAACACAACACAAGACGCAGTACACCGAATGCTGATCTATGACAGATTGATTGATCTTTATTGCAAATCCAGGCTTTCTTTTATACTCTCCCTATCTCCTCCCAGTGATTATCCAGTCCTCAAGGGACCACCCAAAATCCTCGAGTTCCTCCCTGTAGCGGCCACCCTAAATCCCTTGTGTTCCTCCCAGTGTTTATCCAATCCTGTTGTGGCCACCCTAAATCCCTTGAGTTTTATCCAATGTTTATCCAATCCCTTGGCAGACAACATGACAAATAGGAAGCAGGAACTTGCGGTTAAGCCAGTGTCTAGATGTATCAGGCCAAAATTACTCATCCTGTTTCCCTCTGAGAAACAAGCTAAGCTGTGGAGTTAATCCTTGGGAGACCAGGGCCTGCATGGAGCATTGGTTTGTGTGGGAAGCTCACCAAGCTTCATGTCAGTCCTAGATAATGCACTCAAAGGGCATTAAGCCTAGAGTGTGAAAACTGAGTTTCCTTGAGAGCTGCTTGGAAGCATGATGGTGTGTGAAGTTACTGAGTCAAATGGAGTTGTTCTCCACAAGAACCACTCGGCTGATTCTTCTTCAATATGCGCTTCACCAACATATAGTGTTTCCTTGATTGAATTAGCTCTCACAACAATATTAGCGATTAGAACCTTTGCATTGAGGGCTATCTGAAAACGGCTTTGGCTAGGAAGTTGTCTGTGAATGTGGAGTTGGTGGCATGTGAAACCCGCATGTGCAGCATTGGTTTGTGTGGGATGCCCTACCAGGTTCATTCCTAGATAATGCACTCAAAGGGCATTAAGCATAGAGTGTGGAAGCTGAGTTTCCTTGAGAGCTGCTTGGAAGCCTGGTGGTATGTGAAGTTAGTGAGCCAAATGGAGTTGTTCTCCCACAAGAACCACTCGGCTGATTCTTCTTCAATATGCGCTTCACCAACATGCAGTGTTTCCTTGATTGAATTAGCTCTCACACCAATATTTGCGCCTAGAGCCTTTGCATTGAGGGCTATCTGAAAACGGATTTGGCGCTGAAGTTGCCTGTGAATGTGGAGTTGGTGGCATGTGAAACCCGCATGTGGAGCATTGGTTTGTGTGGGAAGCTCACCAATGTTCATTTCAGTCCTAGATAATGCACTCAAAGGGATTAAGCCTAGAGTGTGAAAACTGAGTTTCCTTGAGAGCTGCTTGGAAGCCTGATGGTGTGTGAAGTTAGTGAGCCAAATGGAGTTGTTCTCCCACAAGAACCACTAAGCTGATTCTTCTTCAATATGCGCTTCACCAACATGCAGTGTTTCCTTGATTGAATTATCTCTCACACCAATATTTGCGCCTAGAGCCTTTGCATTGAGGGCTATCTGAAAACGGCTTTGGCTAGGAAGTTGTCTGTGAATGTGGAGTTGGTGGCATGTGAAACCCGCATTGGGAGCATTGGTTTCTGTGGGATGCATTACCACTTTCATTCCTACATAATGCACTCAAAGGGCATTAAGCCTAGAGTGTGAAAACTGAGTTTCCTTGAGAGCTGCTTGAAAGCCTGATGGTGTGTGAAGTTAGTGAGCCAAATGGAGTTGTTCTCACACAAGAACCACTCGGCTGATTCTTCTTCAATATGCGCTTCACCAACATGCAGTGTTTCCTTGATTGAATTAGCTCTCACACCAATATTTGCGCCTAGAGCCTTTGCATTGAGGGCTATCTGAAAACGGCTTTGGCTAGGAAGTTGTCTGTGAATGTGGAGTTGGTGGCATGTGAAACCCGCACGTGGAGCATTGGTTTGTGTGGGATGCTCTACCACGTTCCTTCCTACATAATGCACTCAAAGGGCATTAAGCCTAGAGTGTGAAAGCTGAGTTTCCTTGAGAGCTGCTTGGAAGCCTGATGGTGTGTGAAGTTTGTGAGCCAAATGGAGTTGTTCTGCCACAAGAACCACTCGGCTGATTCTTCTTCAATATGCGCTTCACCAACATGCAGTGTTTCCTTGATTGAATTAGCTCTCACACCAATATTTGCGCCTAGAGCCTTTGTATTGAGGGCTATCTAAAAAGCGCTTTGGCACTGAAGTTGTCCGTGAATGTGGAGTTGGTGGCATGTAAAACCCGCATGTGGAACATTGGTTTGTGTGGGAAGCTCACCAAGCTTCATTTCAGTCCTAGGCACTCTAAGGGCATTAAGCCTAGAGTGTGAAAACTGAGTTTCCTTGAGAGCTGCTTGGAAGCCTGATGGTGTGTGAAGTTAGTGAGCCAAATGGAGTTGTTCTCCCACAAGAACCACTCGGCTGATTCTTCTTCAATATGCGCTTCACCAACATGTAGTGTTTCCTTGATTGAATTAGCTCTCACACCAATATTAGCGCCTAGAGCCTTTGTATTGAGGGCTATCTGAAAATGGCTTTGGCTGGGAAGTTGTCTGTGAATGTGGAGTTGGTGGCATGTGAAACCCGCATGTGGAGCATTGGTTTGTGTGTAATGCTCTACCAGGTTCATTACTAGATATTGCACTCAAAGGGCATTAAGCCTAGAGTGTGAAAACTGAGTTTCCTTGAGAGCTGCTTGGAAGCCTGATGGTGTGTGAAGTTAGTGAGCCAAATGGAGTTGTTCTGCCACAAGAACCACTCGGCTGATTCTTCTTCAATATGCGCTTCACCAACATGCAGTGTTTCCTTGATTGAATTAGCTCTCACACCAATATTTGCGCCTAGAGCCTTTGTATTGAGGGCTATCTGAAAACGGCTTTGGCTAGGAAGTTGTCTGTGAATGTGGAGTTGGTGGCATGTGAAACCTGCATGTGGAGCATTGGTTTGTGTGGGAAGCTCACCAAGCTTCATTTCAGTCCTAGGCACTCAAAGAAGATTAAGCCTAGAGTGTGAAAACTGAGTTTCCTTGAGAACTGCTTGGAAGCCTGATGGTGTGTGAAGTTAGTGAGCCAAATGGAGTTGTTCTCCCATGAGAACCACTCGGCTGATTCTTCTTCAATATGCGCTTCACCAACATGCAGTGTTTCCTTGATTGAATTAGCTCTCACACCAATATTTGCGCCTAGAGCCTTTGTATTGAGGGCTATCTAAAAAGCGCTTTGGCACTGAAGTTGTCTGTGAATGTGGAGTTGGTGGCATGTGAAATCCGCATGTGGAGCATTGGTTTGTGTGGGAAGCTCACCAAGCTTCATTTCAGTCCTAGGCACTCTAAGGGCATTAAGCCTAGAGTGTGAAAACTGAGTTTCCTTGAGAGCTGCTTGGAAGCCTGATGGTGTGTGAAGTTAGTGAGCCAAATGGAGTTGTTCTGCCACAAGAACCACTCGGCTGATTCTTCTTCAATATGCGCTTCACCAACATGTAGTGTTTCCTTGATTGAATTAGCTCTCACACCAATATTAGCGCCTAGAGCCTTTGTATTGAGGGCTATCTGAAAATGGCTTTGGCTGGGAAGTTGTCTGTGAATGTGGAGTTGGTGGCATGTGAAACCCGCATGTGGAGCATTGGTTTGTGTGTAATGCTCTACCAGGTTCATTACTAGATATTGCACTCAAAGGGCATTAAGCCTAGAGTGTGAAAGCTGAGTTTCCTTGAGAGCTGCTTGGAAGCCTGATGGTGTGTGAAGTTAGTGAGCCAAATGGAGTTGTTCTGCCACAAGAACCACTCGGCTGATTCTTCTTCAATATGCGCTTCACCAACATGCAGTGTTTCCTTGATTGAATTAGCTCTCACACCAATATTTGCGCCAAGAGCCTTTGTATTGAGGGCTATCTGAAAACGGCTTTGGCGCTGAAGTTGTCTGTGAATGTGGAGTTGGTGGCATGTGAAACCTGCATGTGGAGCATTGGTTTGTGTGGGAAGCTCACCAAGCTTCATTTCAGTCCTAGGCACTCAAAGAAGATTAAGCCTAGAGTGTGAAAACTGAGTTTCCTTGAGAACTGCTTGGAAGCCTGGTGGTGTGTGAAGTTAGTGAGCCAAATGGAGTTGTTCTCAGACAAGAACCACTCGGCTGATTCTTCTTCAATATGCACTTCACCAACATGCAGTGTTTCCTTGATTGAAATAGCTTTCACACCAATATTTGCGCCTAGAGACCTTTATTGAGGGCTATCTGAAAACGGCTTTGGCGCTGAAGTTGTCTGTGAATGTGGAGTTGGTGGCATGTGAAACCCGCATGTGGAGCATTCGTTTGTGTGGGAAGCTCATCATGCTTCATTTCAGTAATAGGCACTCAAAGGGCATTAAGCCTAGAGTGTGAAAATTGTGTTTCCTTGAGAGCTGCTTAGAAGCCTGATGGTGCGTGAAGTTAGTGAGCCAAATGGAGTTGTTCTCCCACAAGAACCACTCGGCTGATTCTTCTTCAATATGCGCTTCACCAACATGCAGTGTTTCCTTGATTGAATTAGCTCTCACACAATATTTACGCCTAGAGCCTTTGTATTGTGGGCTATCTGAAAACGGCTTTGGCGCTGAAGTTGTCTGTGAATGTGGAGTTGGTGGCATGTGAAACCCGCATGTGGAGCATTGGTTTGTGTGGGAAGCTCACCAAGGTTCATTTTAGTTCTAGGCCCTCAAAGGACATTAAGCCTAGAGTGTGAAAACTGAGTTTCCTTGAGAACTGCTTGGAAGCCTGATGGTGTGTGAAGTTAGTGAGCCAAATGGAGTTGTTCTCCCACAAGAACCACTCGGCTGATTCTTCTTCAATATGCGCTTCACCAACATGCAGTGTTTCCTTGATTGAATTAGCTCTCACACCAATATTTGCGCCTAGAGCCTTTGTATTGAGGGCTATCTGAAAATGGCTTTGGCTGGGAAGTTGTCTGTGAATGTGGAGTTGGTGGCATGTGAAACCCGCATGTGGAGCATTGGTTTGTGTGTAATGCTCTACCAGGTTCATTACTAGATATTGCACTCAAAGGGCATTAAGCCTAGAGTGTGAAAGCTGAGTTTCCTTGAGAGCTGCTTGGAAGCCTGATGGTGTGTGAAGTTAGTGAGCCAAATGGAGTTGTTCTGCCACAAGAACCACTCGGCTGATTCTTCTTCAATATGCGCTTCACCAACATGCAGTGTTTCCTTGATTGAATTAGCTCTCACACCAATATTTGCGCCAAGAGCCTTTGTATTGAGGGCTATCTGAAAACGGCTTTGGCGCTGAAGTTGTCTGTGATTGTGGAGTTGGTGGCATGTGAAACCTGCATGTGGAGCATTGGTTTGTGTGGGAAGCTCACCAAGCTTCATTTCAGTCCTAGGCACTCAAAGAAGATTAAGCCTAGAGTGTGAAAACTGAGTTTCCTTGAGAACTGCTTGGAAGCCTGGTGGTGTGTGAAGTTAGTGAGCCAAATGGAGTTGTTCTCAGACAAGAACCACTCGGCTGATTCTTCTTCAATATGCACTTCACCAACATGCAGTGTTTCCTTGATTGAAATAGCTTTCACACCAATATTTGCGCCTAGAGACCTTTATTGAGGGCTATCTGAAAACGGCTTTGGCGCTGAAGTTGTCTGTGAATGTGGAGTTGGTGGCATGTGAAACCCGCATGTGGAGCATTCGTTTGTGTGGGAAGCTCATCATGCTTCATTTCAGTAATAGGCACTCAAAGGGCATTAAGCCTAGAGTGTGAAAATTGTGTTTCCTTGAGAGCTGCTTAGAAGCCTGATGGTGCGTGAAGTTAGTGAGCCAAATGGAGTTGTTCTCCCACAAGAACCACTCGGCTGATTCTTCTTCAATATGCGCTTCACCAACATGCAGTGTTTCCTTGATTGAATTAGCTCTCACACAATATTTACGCCTAGAGCCTTTGTATTGTGGGCTATCTGAAAACGGCTTTGGCGCTGAAGTTGTCTGTGAATGTGGAGTTGGTGGCATGTGAAACCCGCATGTGGAGCATTGGTTTGTGTGGGAAGCTCACCAAGGTTCATTTTAGTTCTAGGCCCTCAAAGGACATTAAGCCTAGAGTGTGAAAACTGAGTTTCCTTGAGAACTGCTTGGAAGCCTGATGGTGTGTGAAGTTAGTGAGCCAAATGGAGTTGTTCTCCCACAAGAACCACTCGGCTGATTCTTCTTCAATATGCGCTTCACCAACATGCAGTGTTTCCTTGATTGAATTAGCTCTCACACCAATATTTGCGCCTAGAGCCTTTGTATTGAGGGCTATCTGAAAACAGCTTTGGCACTGAAGTTGTCTGTGAATGTGGAGTTGGTGGCATGTGAAACCCGCATGTGGAGCATTGGTTTGTGTGGTAACCTCCCCATGGTTCATTTCAGTCCTAGGCACTCAAAGTGCATTAAGCCTAGAGTGTGAAAGCTGAGTTTCCTTGAGAGCTGCTTGGAAGCCTGATGGTGTGTGAAGCGAGTGAGCCAAATGGAGTTGTTCTCCCACAAGAACCACTTGGCTGATTCTTCTTCTATATGTGCTTCACCAACATGCAGTGTTTCCTTGATTGAATTAGCTCTCACACCAATATTTGCGCCTAGAGCCTTTGTATTGAAGGCTATCTGAAAAAGGCTTTGGCACTGAAGTTGTCTGTGATTGTGCAGTTGGTCGCATGTGAAACCCGCATGTGGAGCATTGGTTTGTGTGGGATGCTCTACCAGGTTCATTCCTACATAATGCAGTCAAAGGGCATTAAGCCTAGAGTGTGAAAACTGAGTTTCCTTGAGAGCTGCTTGGAAGCCTGATGGTGTGTGAAGTTAGTGAGCCAAATGGAGTTGTTCTCCCACAAGAACCACTCGGCTGATTCTTCTTCAATATGCGCTTCACCAACATGCAGTGTTTCCTTGATTGAATTAGCTCTCACACCAATATTTGCGCCTAGAGCCCTTGTATTGAGGGCTATCTGAAAACGGCTTTGGCTAGGAAGTTGTCTGTGAATGTGGAGTTGTTGGCATGTGAAACCCGCATGTGGAGCATTGGTTTGTGTGGGAAGCTCACCAAGGTTCATTTCATTCCTAGGCACTCAAAGGGCATTAAGCCTAGAGTGTGAAAACTGAGTTTCCTTGAGAGCTGCTTGGAAGCCTGATGGTGCGTGAAGTTAGTGAGCCAAATGGAGTTGTTCTTCCACAAGAACCACTTGGCTGATTCTTCTTCAATATGCGCTTCACCAACATGCAGTGTTGCCTTGATTGAATTAGCTCTCACACCAATATTTGCGCCTAGAACCTTTGTATTGAGGGTTATCTGAAAACGGCTTTGGCTAGGAAGTTGTCTGTGAATGTGGAGTTGGTGGCATGTGAAAACCGCATGTGGAGCATTGGTTTGTGTGGTAAACTCACCAAGGTTCATTTCATTCCTAGGCCCTCAAAGGGCATTAAGCCTAGAGTGTGAAAACTGAGTTTCCTTGAGAGCTGCTTGGAAGCCTGATGGTGTGTGAAGTTAGTGAGCCAAATGGAGTTGTACTCCCACAAGAACCACTCGGCTGATTCTTCTTCAATATGCGCTTCACCAACATGCAGTGTTTCCTTGATTGAATTAGCTCTCACACCAATATTTGCGCCTAGAGCCTTTGTATTGAGGGCTATCTGAAAACAGCTTTGGCAGTGAAGTTGTCTGTGAATGTGGAGTTTGTGGCATGTGAAACCCGCATGTGGAGCATTGGTTTGTGTGGTAAGCTCCCCATGGTTCATTTCAGTCCTAGGCACTCAAAGTGCATTAAGCCTAGAGTGTGAAAGCTGAGTTTCCTTGAGAGCTGCTTGGAAGCCTGATGGTGTGTGAAGCGAGTGAGCCAAATGGAGTTGTTCTCCCACAAGAACCACTTGGCTGATTCTTCTTCTATATGTGCTTCACCAACATGCAGTGTTTCCTTGATTGAATTAGCTCTCACACCAATATTTGCGCCTAGAGCCTTTGTATTGAAGGCTATCTGAAAAAGGCTTTGGCACTGAAGTTGTCTGTGATTGTGGAGTTGGTCGCATGTGAAACCCGCATGTGGAGCATTGGTTTGTGTGGGATGCTCTACCAGGTTCATTCCTACATAATGCAGTCAAAGGGCATTAAGCCTAGAGTGTGAAAACTGAGTTTCCTTGAGAGCTGCTTGGAAGCCTGATGGTGTGTGAAGTTAGTGAGCCAAATGGAGTTGTTCTCCCACAAGAACCACTCGGCTGATTCCTCTTCAATATGCGCTTCACCAACATGCAGTGTTTCCTTGATTGAATTAGCTCTCACACCAATATTTGCGCCTAGAGCCCTTGTATTGAGGGCTATCTGAAAACGGCTTTGGCTAGGAAGTTGTCTGTGAATGTGGAGTTGTTGGCATGTGAAACCCGCATGTGGAGCATTGGTGTGTGTGGGAAGCTCACCAAGGTTCATTTCATTCCTAGGCACTCAAAGGGCATTAAGCCTAGAGTGTGAAAACTGAGTTTCCTTGAGAGCTGCTTGGAAGCCTGATGGTGCGAGAAGTTAGTGAGCCAAATGGAGTTGTTCTTCAACAAGAACCACTCGGTTGATTCTTCTTCAATATGCGCTTCACCAACATGCAGTGTTTCCTTGATTGAATTAGCTCTCACACCAATATTTGCGCCTAGAGCCTTTGTATTGAGGGTTATCTGAAAAGGGCTTTGGCGCTGAAGTTGTCTGTGAATGTGGAGTTGGTGGCATGTGAAAACCGCATGTGGAGCATTGGTTTGTGTGGTAAGCTCACCAAGGTTCATTTCATTCCTAGGCCCTCAAAGGGCATTAAGCCTAGAGTGTGAAAACTGAGTTTCCTTGAGAGCTGCTTGGAAGCCTGATGGTGTGTGAAGTTAGGGAGCCAAATGGAGTTGTTCTCCCACAAGAACCACTCGGCTGATTCTTCTTCAATATGCGCTTCACCAACATGCAGTGTTTCCTTGATTGAATTAGCTCTCACACCAATATTTGCGCCTAGAGCCTTTGTATTGAGGGCTATCTGAAAACAGCTTTGGCACTGAAGTTGTCTGTGAATGTGGAGTTGGTGGCATGTGAAACCCGCATGTGGAGCATTGGTTTGTGTGGGAAGCTCCACATGGTTCATTTCAGTCCTAGGCACTCAAAGTGCTTTAAGCCTAGAGTGTGAAAGCTGAGTTTCCTTGAGAGCTGCTTGGAAGCCTGATGGTGTGTGAAGCGAGTGAGCCAAATGGAGTTGTTCTCCCACAAGAACCACTTGGCTGATTCTTCTTCTATATGTGCTTCACCAACATGCAGTGTTTCCTTGATTGAATTAGCTCTCACACCAATATTTCCGCCTTGAGAATTTGTATTGAAGGCTATCTGAAAACGGCTTTGGCTAGGAAGTTGTCTGTGATTGTGGAGTTGGTCGCATGTGAAACCCGCATGTGGAGCATTGGTTTGTGTGGGAAGCTCACCAAGCTTCATTTCAGTCCTAGGCCCTCAAAGGGCATTAAGCCTAGAGTGTGAAAACTGAGTTTCCTTGAGAGCTGCTTGGAATCCTGATGGTGTGTGAAGTTAGTGAGCCAAATGGAGTTGTTCTCCCACAAGAACCACTCGGCTGATTCTTCTTCAATATGCGCTTCACGAACATGCAGTGTTTCCTTGATTGAATTAGCTCTCACACCAATATTTGCGCCTAGAGCCTTTGTATTGAGGGCTATCTGAAAACTGCTTTGGCGCTGAAGTTGTGTGTGAATGTGGAGTTGGTGGCATGTGAAACCCGCATGTGGAGCATTGGTTTGTGTGGGAAGCTGTACCAGGTTCATTCCTAGATAATGCACTCAAAGGGCATTAAGCCTAGAGTGTGAAAACTGAGTTTCCTTGAGAGCTGCTTGGAAGTCTGATGGTCTGTGCAATTAGTGAGCCGAATGGAGTTGTTCTCCCACAAGAACTACTCGGCTGATTCTTCTTCAATATGCGCTTCACCAACATGCAGTGTTTCCTTGATTGAATTAGCTCTAACACCAATATTTGCGCCTAAAGCCTTTGTATTGAGGGCTATCTGAAAACGGCTTTGGCGCTGAAGTTGTTTGTGAATGTGAAGTTGGTGGCATGTGAAACCCGCATGTGGAGCATTGGTTTGTGTGGGATGCTCTAATAGGTTCATTTCAGTCCTAGGCACTCAAAGGGCATTAAGCCTAGAGTGTGAAAACTGAGTTTCCTTGAGAGCTGATTGGAAGCCTGATGGTGTGTGAAGTTAGTGAGCCAAATGGAGTTGTTCTCCCACAAGAACCACTCGGCTGATTCTTCTTCAATATGCGCTTCACCAACATGCAGTGTTTCCTTGATTGAATTAGCTCTCACACCAATATTTGCGCCTAGAGCCTTTGTATTGAGGGCTACCTGAAAATGGCTTTGGCTAGGAAGAAGTCTGTGAATGTGGAGTTGGTGGCATGTGAAACCCGCATGTGGAGCATTGGTTTGTGTGGGAAGCTCACCAAGCTTCATTTCAGTAATAGGCACTCAAAGGGCATTAAGCCAAGAGTGTGAAAGCTGAGTTTCCTTGAGAGCTGCTTGGAAGCCTGATGGTGTGTGAAGTTAGTGAGCCAAATGGAGTTGTTCTCCCACAAGAACCACTCGGCTGATTCTTCTTCAAAATGCGCTTCACCAACATGCAATGTTTCCTTGATTGAATTAGCTCTCACACCAATATTTGCGCCTAGAGCATTTGTATTGAGGGCTATCTGAAAACGGCTTTGGCGCTGAAGTTGTCTGTGAATGTGGAGTTGGTGGCATGTGAAACCCGCATGTGGAGCAGTGGTTTGTGTGAAATGCTCTACCAGGTTCATTCGTAGATAATGCACTCAAAGGGCATTAAGCCTAGAGTGTAAAAACTGAGTTTCCTTGAGAGCTGCTTGGAAGCCTGATGGTGTGTGAAGTTAGTGAGCCAAATGGAGTTGTTCTCCCACAAGAACCACTCGGCTGATTCTTCTTCAAAATGCGCTTCACCAACATGCAGTGTTTCCTTGATTGAATTAGCTCTCACACCAATATTTCCGCCTAGAGCCTTTGTATTGAGGGCTATCTGAAAACGGCTTTGGCGCTGAAGTTGTCTGTGAATGTGGAGTTGTTGGCATGTGAAACCCGCATGTGGAGCATTCGTTTGTGTGGGATGCACTACCAGGTTCATTCCTACATAATGCACTCAAAGGGCATTAAGCCTAGAGTGTGAAAGCTGAGTTTCCTTGAGAGCTGCTTGGAAGCCTGATGGTGTGTGAAGTTAGTGAGCCAAATGGAGTTGTTCTCCCACAAGAACCACTCGGCTGATTCTTCTTCAATATGCGCTTCACCAACATGCAGTGTTTCCTTGATTGAATTAGCTCTCACACCAATATTTGCGCCTAGAGCCTTTGTATTGAGGGCTATCTGAAAACGGCTGTGGCGCTGAAGTTGTCTGTGAATGTGTAGTTGGTGGCATGTGAAACCCGCATGTGGAGCATTGGTTTGTGGGGAATGCTCACTAAGCTTCATTTCAGTCCTAGATAATGCACTCAAAGGGCATTAAGCATAGAGTATGAAAACTGAGTTTCCTTGAGAGCTGCTTGGAAGCCTGGTGGTGTGTGAAGTTAGGGAGCCGAATGGAGTTGTTCTCCCACAAGAACCACTTGGCTGATTCTTCTTCAATATGCGCTTCACCAACATGCAGTGTTTCCTTGATTGAATTAGCTCTCACACCAATATTTGCGCCTAGAGCCTTTACATTGAGGGCTATCTGAAAACGGCTTTGGCGCTGAAGTTGTCTGTGAATGTGGAGTTGGTGGCATGTGAAACCCGCATGTGGAGCATTGGTTTGTGTGGGAAGCTCCCCATGGTTCATTTCAGTCCTATGCACTCAAAGGGCATTAAGCCTAGAGTGTGAAAACTGAGTTTCCTTGAGAGCTGCTTGGAAGCCTGATGGTGTGTGAAGTTAGTGAGACAAATGGAGTTGTTCTCCCACAAGAACCACTCGGCTGATTCTTCTTCAATATGCGCTTCGCCAACATGCAGTGTTTCCTTGATTGAATTAGCTCTCACACCAATATTTGCGCCTAGAGCCTTTTTATTGAGGGCAATCTGAAAACGGCTTTGTCTATAAAGTTGTCTGTGAATGTGGAGTTGGTGGCATTTGAAACCCGCATGTGGAGCATTGGTTTGTGTGGGATGCTCTACCAGTTTCATTCCTAGATAATGCACTCAAAGGGCATTAAGCCTAGAGTGTGAAAACTGAGTTTCCTTGAGAGCTGCTTGGAAGCCTGATGGTGTGTGAAGTTAGGGAGCCAAATGGAGTTGTTCTCCCACAAGAACCACTCGGCTGATTCTTCTTCAATATGCGCTTCACCAACATGCAGTGTTTCCTTGATTGAATTAGCTCTCACACCAATATTTGCGCCTAGAGCCTTTGTATTGAGGGCTATCTGAAAACGGCTTTGGCGCTGAAGTTGTCTGTGAATGTGGAGTTGGTGGCATGTGAAACCCGCATGTGGAGCATTGGTTTGTGTGGGATGCTCACTAAGCTTCATTTCAGTCCTAGATAATGCACTCAAAGGGGATTAAGCCTAGAGTGTGAAAACTGAGTTTCCTTGAGAGCTGCTTGGAAGCCTGATGGTGTGTGAAGTTAGTGAGCCAAATGGAGTTGTTCTTCCACGAAAACCACTCGGCTGATTCTTCTTCAAAATGCGCTTCACCAACATGCAGTTGTTCCTTGATTGAATTAGCTCTCACACCAATATTTGCGCCTAGAGCCTTTTTATTGAGGGCTATCTGAAAACGGCTTTATCTAGAAAGTTGTAAGGGAATGTGGAGTTGGTGGCATGTGAAACCCGCATGTGGAGCGTTGGTTTGTGTGGGATGCTCTACCAGTTTCATTCCTAGATAATGCACTCAAAGGGCATTAAGGCTAGAGTGTGAAAACTGAGTTTCCTTGAGAGCTGCTTGGAAGCCTGATGGTGTGTGAAGTTAGTGAGCCAAATGAAGTTGTTCTCCCACAAGAACCACTCGGCTGATTCTTCTTCAATATGCGCTTCACCAACATGCAGTGTTTCCTTGATTGAATTAGCTCTCACACCAATATTTGCGCCTAGAGCCTTTGTATTGAGGGCTATCTGAAAAGGGCTTTGGCTAGGAAGTTGTCTGTGAATGTGGAGTTGGTGGCATGTGAAACCCGCATTGGGAGCGTTGGTTTGTGTGGGATGCATTACCAGGTTCATTCCTACATAATTCACTCAAAGGGCATTAAGCCTAGAGTGTGAAAACTGAGTTTCCTTGAGAGCTGCTTGGAAGCCTGATGGTGTGTGAAGTTAGTGAGCCAAATGGAGTTGTTCTCCCACAAGAACCACTCGGCTGATTCTTCTTCAATATGCGCTTCACCAACATGCAGTGTTTCCTTGATTGAATTAGCTCTCACACCAATATTTGCGCCTAGAGCCTTTGTATTGAGGGTTATCTGAAAACGGCGTTGGCGCTGAAGTTGTCTGTGAATGTGGAGTTGGTGGCATGTGAAACCCGCATGATTAGCATTGGTTTGTGGGGGATGCTCACTAAGCTTCATTTCAGTCCTAGATAATGCACTCAAAGGGGATTAAGCCTAGAGTGTGTAAACTGAGTTTCCTTGAGAGCTGCTTGGAAGCCTGATGGTGTGTGAAGTTAGTGAGCCAAATGGAGTTGTTCTTCCACGAGAACCACTCGGCTGATTCTTCTTCAATATGCGCTTCACCAACATGCAGTGTTTCCTTGATTGAATTAGCTCTCACACCAATATTTGCGCTTAGAGCCTTCGCATTGAGGGCTATCTGAAAACGGCTTTGGCTAGGAAGTTGTCTGTGAATGTGGAGTTGGTGGCATGTGAAAACCGCATGTGGAACATTGGTTTCTGTGGGATGCTCTACCAGGTTCATTCCTAGCTAATGCAGTCAAAGGGCATTAAGCCTAGAGTATGAAAACTGAGTTTCCTTGAGAGCTGCTTGGAAGCCTGATGGTGTGTGAAGTTAGGGAGCCAAATGGAGTTGTTCTCCCACAAGAACCACTCGGCTGATTCTTCTTCAATATGCGCTTCACCAACATGCAGTGATTCCTTGATTAAATTAGCTCTCACACCAATATTTGCGCCTAGAGCCTTCGCATTAAGGGCTATCTGAAAACGGCTTTATCTAGAAAGTTGTCTGTGAATGTGGAGTTGGTGGCATGTGAAACCCGCATGTGGAGCATTGGTTTGTGTGGGATGCTCTACCAGTTTCATTCCTAGATAATGCACTCAAAGGGCATTAAGGCTAGAGTGTGAAAACTGAGTTTCCTTGAGAGCTGCTTGGAAGCCTGGTGGTGTGTGAAGTTAGGGAGCCAAATGGAGTTGTTCTCCCACAAGAACCACTCGGCTGATTCTTCTTCAATATGCGCTTCACCAACATGCAGTGTTTCCTTGATTGAATTAGCTCTCACACCAATATTTGCGCCTAGAGCCTTTACATTGAGGGCTATCTGAAAATGGCTGTGGCGCTGAAGTTGTCTGTGAATGTGGAGTTGGTGGCATGTGAAACCCGAATGTGGAGCATTGGTTTGTGTGGGAGGCTCACCAAGCTTCATTTCAGTCCTAGGCCCACAAAGGGCATTAAGCCTAGAGTGTGAAAACTGAGTTTCCTTGAGAGCTGCTTGGAAGCCTGATGGTGTGTGAAGTTAGTGAGCCAAATGGAGTTGTTCTCCCACAAGAACCACTCGGCTGATTCTTCTTCAATATGTGCTTCACCAACATGCAGTGTTTCCTTGATTGAATTAGCTCTCACACCAATATTTGCGCCTAGAGCCTTTGTATTGAGGGCTATCTGAAAACGGCTTTGGCGCTGAAGTTGTCTGTGAATGTGGAGTTGGTGGCATGTGAAACCCGCATGTGGAGCATTGGTTTGTGTGGGATGCACACTAAGCTTCATTTCAGTCCTAGATAATGCACTCAAAGGGCATTACGCCTGCAGTGTGAAAACTGAGTTTCCTTGAGAGCTGCTTGGAAGCCTGATGGTGTGTGAAGTTAGTGAGCCAAATGGAGTTGTTCTTCCACGAGAACCACTCGGCTGATTCTTCTTCAATATGCGCTTCACCAACATGCAGTGTTTCCTTGATTGAATTAGCTCTCACACCAATATTTGCGCTTAGAGCCTTCGCATTGAGGGCTATCTGAAAACGGCTTTGACGCTGAAGTTGTCTGTGAATGTGGAGTTGGTGGCATGTGAAAACCGCATGTGGAACATTGGTTTGTGTGGGATGCTCTACCAGGTTCATTCCTAGATAATGCAGTCAAAGGGCATTAAGCCTAGAGTATGAAAACTGAGTTTCCTTGAGAGCTGCTTGGAAGCCTGATGGTGTGTGAAGTTAGTGAGCCAAATGTAGTTGTTCTCCCACAAGAACCACTCGGCTGATTCTTCTTCAATATGCGCTTCACCAACATGCAGTGTTTCCTTGATTGAATTAGCTCTCACACCAATATTTGCGCCTAGAGCCTTTTTATTTAGGGCTATCTGAAAACGGCTTTATCTAGAAAGTTGTCTGTGAATGTGGAGTTGGTGGCATGTGAAACCCTCATGTGGAGCATTGGTTTGTGTGGGATGCTCTACCAGTTTCATTCCTAGATAATGCACTCAAAGGGCATTAAGGCTAGAGTGTGAAAACTGAGTTTCCTTGAGAGCTGCTTGGAAGCCTGATGGTGTGTGAAGTTAGGGAGCCAAATGGAGTTGTTCTCCCACAAGAACCACTCGGCTGATTCTTCTTCAATATGCGCTTCACCAACCTGCAGTGTTTCCTTGATTGAATTAGCTCTCACACCAATATTTGCGTCTAGAGCCTTTGTATTGAGGGCTATCTGAAAACGGCTGTGGCGCTGAAGTTGCCTGTGAATGTGGAGTTGGTGGCATGTGAAACCCGCATGTGGAGCATTGGTTTGTGGGGGATGCTCACTAAGCTTCATTTCAGTCCTAGATAATGCACTCAAAGGGCATTAAGCATAGAGAATGAAAACTGAGTTTCCTTGAGAGCTGCTTGGAAGCCTGGTGTTGTGTGAAGTTAGGGAGCCGAATGGAGTTGTTCTCCCACAAGAACCACTCGGCTGATTCTTCTTCAATATGCGCTTCACCAACATGCAGTGTTTCCTTGATTGAATTAGCTCTCACACCAATATTTGCACCTAGAGCCTTTACATTGAGGGCTATCTGAAAACGGCTTTGGCTAGGAAGTTGTCTGTGAATGTGGAGTTGGTGGCATGTGAAACCCGCATGTGGAGCATTGGTTTGTGTGGGAAGCTCCCCATGGTTCATTTCAGTCCTATGCACTCAAAGGGCATTAAGCCTAGAGTGTGCAAACTGAGTTTCCTTGAGAGCTGCTTGGAAGCCTGATGGTGTGTGAAGTTAGTGAGCCAAATGGAGTTGTTCTCCCACAAGAACCACTCGGCTGATTCTTCTTCAATATGCGCTTCACCAACATGCAGTGTTTCCTTGATTGAATTAGCTCTCACAGCAATATTTGCGCCTAGAGCCTTCGCATTAAGGGCTATCTGAAAACGGCTTTGGCGCTGAAGTTGTCTGTGAATGTGGAGTTGGTGGCATGTGAAACCCGAATGTGGAGCATTGGTTTGTGTGGGAAGCTCACCAAGCTTCATTTCAGTCCTAGGCCCTCAAAGGGCATTAAGCCTAGAGTGTGAAAACTGAGTTTCCTTGAGAGCTGCTTGGAAGCCTGATGGTGTGTGAAGTTAGTGAGCCAAATGGAGTTGTTCTCCCACAAGAACCACTCGGCTGATTCTTCTTCAATATGCGCTTCACCAATATGCAGTGTTTCCTCTTTTGAATTAGCTCTCACACCAATATTTGCGCCTAGAGCCTTTGTATTGAGGGCTATCTGAAAACGGCTTTGGCGCTGAAGTTGTCTGTGAATGTGCAGTTGGTGGCATGTGAAACCCGCATGTGGAGCATTGGTTTGTGGGGGATGCTCTTCCAGGTTCATTCCTAGATAATGTACTCAAAGGGCATTACGCCTGCAGTGTGAAAACTGAGTTTCCTTGAGAGCTGATTGGAAGACTGATGGTGTGTGAAGTTAGTGAGCCAAATGGAGTTGTTCTCCCACAAGAACCACTCGGCTGATTCTACTTCAATATGCGCTTCACCAACATGCAGTGTTTCCTTGATTGAATTAGCTCTCACACCAATATTTGCGCCTAGAGCCATTGTATTGAGGGTTGTCTGAAAACTGCTTTGGCGCTGAAGTTGTCTGTGAATGTGGAGTTGGTGGCATGTGAAACCCGCATGTGGAGCATTGCTTTGTGTGGGAAGCTCAGCAAGCTTCATTTCAGTCCTAGGCACTCAAAGGGCATTAAGCCTAGAGTGTGAAAACTGAGTTTCCTTGAGAGCTGCTTGGAAGCCTGATGGTGTGTTAAGTTAGTGAACCAAATGGAGTTGTTCTCCCACAAGAACCACTCGGCTGATTCTTCTTCAATATGCGCTTCACCAACATGCATTGTTTCCTTGATTGAATTAGCTCTCACACCAATATTTGCGCCTAGAGCCTTCGCATTGAGGGCTATCTGAAAACGGCTTTGGCGCTGAAGTTGTCTGTGAATGTGGAGTTGGTGGCATGTGAAACCCGCATGTGGAGCATTGGTTTGTGTGGGATGCTCTACCAGGTTCATTCCTAGATAATGCACTCAAAGGGCATTAAGCCTAGAGTGTGAAAACTGAGTTTCCTTGAGAGCTGCTTGGAAGCCTGATGGTGTGTGAAGTTAGTGAGACAAATGGAGTTGTTCTCCCACAAGAACCACTCGGCTGATTCTTCTTCAATATGCGCTTCGCCAACATGCAGTGTTTCCTTGATTGAATTAGCTCTCACACCAATATTTGCGCCTAGAGCCTTTTTATTGAGGGCAATCTGAAAACGGCTTTGTCTATAAAGTTTTCTGTGAATGTGGAGTTGGTGGCATTTGAAACCCGCATGTGGAGCATTGGTTTGTGTGGGATGCTCTACCAGTTTCATTCCTAGATAATGCACTCAAAGGGCATTAAGCCTAGAGTGTGAAAACTGAGTTTCCTTGAGAGCTGCTTGGAAGCCTGATGGTGTGTGAAGTTAGGGAGCCAAATGGAGTTGTTCTCCCACAAGAACCACTCGGCTGATTCTTCTTCAATATGCGCTTCACCAACATGCAGTGTTTCCTTGATTGAATTAGCTCTCACACCAATATTTGCGCCTAGAGCCTTTGTATTGAGGGCTATCTGAAAACGGCTTTGGCGCTGAAGTTGTCTGTGAATGTGGAGTTGGTGGCATGTGAAACCCGCATGTGGAGCATTGGTTTGTGTGGGATGCTCACTAAGCTTCATTTCAGTCCTAGATAATGCACTCAAAGGGGATTAAGCCTAGAGTGTGAAAACTGAGTTTCCTTGAGAGCTGCTTGGAAGCCTGATGGTGTGTGAAGTTAGTGAGCCAAATGGAGTTGTTCTTCCACGAAAACCACTCGGCTGATTCTTCTTCAATATGCGCTTCACCAACATGCAGTTGTTCCTTGATTGAATTAGCTCTCACACCAATATTTGCGCCTAGAGCCTTTTTATTGAGGGCTATCTGAAAACGGCTTTATCTAGAAAGTTGTAAGGGAATGTGGAGTTGGTGGCATGTGAAACCCGCATGTGGAGCATTGGTTTGTGTGGGATGCTCTACCAGTTTCATTCCTAGATAATGCACTCAAAGGGCATTAAGCCTAGAGTGTGAAAACTGAGTTTCCTTGAGAGCTGCTTGGAAGCCTGATGGTGTGTGAAGTTAGTGAGCCAAATGGAGTTGTTCTCCCACAAGAACCACTCGGCTGATTCTTCTTCAATATGCGCTTCACCAACATGCAGTGTTTCCTTGATTGAATTAGCACTCACACCAATATTTGCGCCTAGAGCCTTTGTATTGAGGGCTATCTGAAAACGGCTTTGGCGCTGAAGTTGTCTGTGAATGTGCAGTTGGTGGCATGTGAAACCCGCATGTGGAGCATTGGTTTGTGGGGGATGCTCTACCAGGTTCATTCCTAGATAATGCAGTCAAAGGGCATTACGCCTGCAGTGTGAAAACTGAGTTTCCTTGAGAGCTGATTGGAAGCCTGATGGTGTGTGAAGTTAGTGAGCCAAATGGAGTTGTTCTCCCACAAGAACCACTCGGCTGATTCTACTTCAATATGCGCTTCACCAACATGCAGTGTTTCCTTGATTGAATTAGCACTCACACCAATATTTGCGCCTAGAGCCTTTGTATTGAGGGCTATCTGAAAACGGCTGTGGCGCTGAAGTTGCCTGTGAATGTGGAGTTGGTGGCATGTGAAACCCGCATGTGGAGCATTGATTTGTGGGGGATGCTCACTAAGCTTCATTTCAGTCCTAGATAATGCACTCAAAGGGCATTAAGCATAGAGAATGAAAACTGAGTTTCCTTGAGAGCTGCTTGGAAGCCTGGTGTTGTGTGAAGTTAGGGAGCCGAATGGAGTTGTTCTCCCACAAGAACCACTCGGCTGATTCTTCTTCAATATGCGCTTCACCAACATGCAGTGTTTCCTTGATTGAATTAGCTCTCACACCAATATTTGCGCCTAGAGCCTTTACATTGAGGGCTATCTGAAAACGGCTTTGGCGCTGAAGTTGTCTGTGAATGTGGAGTTGGTGGCATGTGAAACCCGCATGTGGAGCATTGGTTTGTGTGGGAAGCTCCCCATGGTTCATTTCAGTCCTATGCACTCAAAGGGCATTAAGCCTAGAGTGTGAAAACTGAGTTTCCTTGAGAGCTGCTTGGAAGCCTGATGGTGTGTGAAGTTAGTGAGACAAATGGAGTTGTTCTCCCACAAGAACCACTCGGCTGATTCTTCTTCAATATGCGCTTCACCAACATGCAGTGTTTCCTTGATTGAATTAGCTCTCACAGCAATATTTGCGCCTAGAGCCTTTGTATTGAGGGCTATCTGAAAACGGCTTTGGCGCTGAAGTTGTCTGTGAATGTGGAGTTGGTGGCATGTGAAACCCGCATGTGGAGCATTGGTTTGTGTGGGAAGCTCACCAAGCTTCATTTCAGTCCTAGGCCCTCAAAGGGCATTAAGCCTAGAGTGTGAAAACTGAGTTTCCTTGAGAGCTGCTTGGAAGCCTGATGGTGTGTGAAGTTAGTGAGCCAAATGGAGTTGTTCTCCCACAAGAACCACTCGGCTGATTTTTCTTCAATATGCGCTTCACCAATATGCAGTGTTTCCTCTTTTGAATTAGCTCTCACACCAATATTTGCGCCTAGAGCCTTTGTATTGAGGGCTATCTGAAAACGGCTTTGGCGCTGAAGTTGTCTGTGAATGTGGAGTTGGTGGCATGTGAAACCCGCATGTGGAGCATTGGTTTGTGTGGGATGCTCTTCCAGGTTCATTCCTAGATAATGTACTCAAAGGGCATTACGCCTGCAGTGTGAAAACTGAGTTTCCTTGAGAGCTGATTGGAAGACTGATGGTGTGTGAAGTTAGTGAGCCAAATGGAGTTGTTCTCCCACAAGAACCACTCGGCTGATTCTACTTCAATATGCGCTTCACCAACATGCAGTGTTTCCTTGATTGAATTAGCTCTCACACCAATATTTGCGCCTAGAGCCATTGTATTGAGGGTTGTCTGAAAACTGCTTTGGCGCTGAAGTTGTCTGTGAATGTGGAGTTGGTGGCATGTGAAACCCGCATGTGGAGCATTGCTTTGTGTGGGAAGCTCAGCAAGCTTCATTTCAGTCCTAGGCACTCAAAGGGCATTAAGCCTAGAGTGTGAAAACTGAGTTTCCTTGAGAGCTGCTTGGAAGCCTGATGGTGTGTGAAGTTAGTGAACCAAATGGAGTTGTTCTCCCACAAGAACCACTCGGCTGATTCTTCTTCAATATGCGCTTCACCAACATGCATTGTTTCCTTGATTGAATTAGCTCTCACACCAATATTTGCGCCTAGAGCCTTCGCATTGAGGGCTATCTGAAAACGGCTTTGGCGCTGAAGTTGTCTGTGAATGTGGAGTTGGTGGCATGTGAAACCCGCATGTGGAGCATTGGTTTGTGTGGGATGCTCTACCAGGTTCATTCCTAGATAATGCACTCAAAGGGCATTAAGCCTAGAGTGTGAAAACTGAGTTTCCTTGAGAGCTGCTTGGAAGCCTGATGGTGTGTGAAGTTAGTGAGACAAATGGAGTTGTTCTCTCACAAGAACCACTCGGCTGATTCTACTTCAATATGCGCTTCACCAATATGCAGTGTTTCCTTGATTGATTTAGCTCTCACACCAATATTTGCGCCTAGAGCCTTTGTATTGAGGGCTATCTGAAAACGGCTTTGGCGCTGAAGTTGTCTGTGAATGTGGAGTTGGTGGCATGTGAAACCTGCATGTGGAGCATTGGTTTGTGTGGGATGCTCTACCAGTTTCATTCCTAGATAATGCACTCAAAGGGCATTAAGGCTAGAGTGTGAAAACTGAGTTTCCTTGAGAGCTGCTTGGAAGCCTGATGGTGTGTGAAGTTAGTGAGCCAAATGGAGTTGTTCTCCCACAAGAACCACTCGGCTGATTCTTCTTCAATATGCGCTTCACCAACATGCAGTGTTTCCTTGATTGAATTAGCACTCACACCAATATTTGCGCCTAGAGCCTTTGTATTGAGGGCTATCTGAAAACGGCTTTGGCGCTGAAGTTGTCTGTGAATGTGGAGTTGGTGGCATGTGAAACCCGCATGTGGAGCATTGGTTTGTGGGGGATGCTCTACCAGGTTCATTCCTAGATAATGTACTCAAAGGGCATTACGCCTGCAGTGTGAAAACTGAGTTTCCTTGAGAGCTGATTGGAAGCCTGATGGTGTGTGAAGTTAGTGAGCCAAATGGAGTTGTTCTCCCACAAGAACCACTCGGCTGATTCTACTTCAATATGCGCTTCACCAACATGCAGTGTTTCCTTGATTGAATTAGCTCTCACACCAATATTTGTGCCTAGAGCCATTGTATTGAGGGTTGTCTGAAAACTGCTTTGGCGCTGAAGTTGTCTGTGAATGTGGAGTTGGTGGCATGTGAAACCCGCATGTGGAGCATTGCTTTGTGTGGGAAGCTCAGCAAGCTTCATTTCAGTCCTAGGCACTCAAAGGGCATTAAGCCTAGAGTGTGAAAACTGAGTTTCCTTGAGAGCTGCTTGGAAGCCTGATGGTGTGTGAAGTTAGTGAACCAAATGGAGTTGTTCTTCCACGAGAACCACTCGGCTGATTCTTCTTCAATATGCGCTTCACCAACATGCATTGTTTCCTTGATTGAATTAGCTCTCACACCAATATTTGCGCCTAGAGCCTTCGCATTGAGGGCTATCTGAAAACGGCTTTGGCGCTGAAGTTGTCTGTGAATGTGGAGTTGGTGGCATGTGAAACCCGCATGTGGAGCATTGGTTTGTGTGGGATGCTCTACCAGGTTCATTCCTAGATAATGCACTCAAAGGGCATTAAGCCTAGAGTGTGAAAACTGAGTTTCCTTGCGAGCTGATTGGAAGCCTGATGGTGTGTGAAGTTAGTGAGCCAAATGGAGTTGTTCTCCCACAAGAACCACTCGGCTGATTCTTCTTCAATATGCGCTTCACCAATATGCAGTGTTTCCTTGATTGATTTAGCTCTCACACCAATATTTGCGCCTAGAGCCTTTGTATTGAGGGCTATCTGAAAACGGCTTTGGCTAGAAAGTTGTCTGTGAATGTGGAGTTGGTGGCATGTGAAACCTGCATGTGGAGCATTGGTTTGTGTGGGATGCTCTACCAGTTTCATTCCTAGATAATGCACTCAAAGGGCATTAAGCCTAGAGTGTGAAAACTGAGTTTCCTTGAGAGCTGCTTGGAAGCCTGATGGTGTGTGAAGTTAGTGAGCCAAATGGAGTTGTTCTCCCACAAGAACCACTCGGCTGATTCTTCTTCAATATGCGCTTCACCAACATGCAGTGTTTCCTTGATTGAATTAGCACTCACACCAATATTTGCGCCTAGAGCCTTTGTATTGAGGGCTATCTGAAAACGGCTTTGGCGCTGAAGTTGTCTGTGAATGTGGAGTTGGTGGCATGTGAAACCCGCATGTGGAGCATTGGTTTGTGGGGGATGCTCACTAAGCTTCATTTCAGTCCTAGATAATGCACTCAAAGTGGATTAAGCCTAGAGTGTGAAAACTGAGTTTCCTTGAGAGCTGCTTGGAAGCCTGATGGTGTGTGAAGTTAGTGAGCCAAATGGAGTTGTTCTCCCACAAGAACCACTCGGCTGATTCTTCTTCAATATGCGCTTCACCAACATGCAGTGTTTCCTTGATTGAATTAGCTCTCACACCAATATTTGGGCTTAGAGCCTTCGCATTGAGGGCTATCTGCAAACGGCTTTGGCGCTGAAGTTGTCTGTGAATGTGGAGTTGGTGGCACGTGAAACCCGCATGTGGAACATTGGTTTGTGTGGGATGCTCTACCAGGTTCATTCCTAGATAATGCAGTCAAAGGGCATTAAGCCTAGAGTATGAAAACTGAGTTTCCTTGAGAGCTGCTTGGAAGCCTGATGGTGTGTGAAGTTAGTGAGCCAAATGGAGTTGTTCTCCCACAAGAACCACTCGGCTGATTCTTCTTCAACATGCGCTTCACCAACATGCAGTGTTTCCTTGATTGAATTAGCTCTCACACCAATATTTGCGCCTAGAGCCTTTGTATTGAGGGCTATCTGAAAACGGCTTTATCTAGAAAGTTGTCTGTGAATGTGGAGTTGGTGGCATGTGAAACCCGCATGTGGAGCTTTGGTTTGTGTGGGATGCTCTACCAGGTTCATTCCTAGATAATGCACTCAAAGGGCATTAAGGCTAGAGTGTGAAAACTGAGTTTCCTTGAGAGCTGCTTGGAAGCCTGATGGTGTGTGAAGTTAGGGAGCCAAATGGAGTTGTTATCCCACAAGAACCACTAGGCTGATTCTTCTTCAATATGCGCTTCACCAACATGCAGTGTTTCCTTGATTGAATTAGCTCTCACACCAATATTTGCGCCTAGAGCCTTTGTATTGAGGGCTATCTGAAAACGGCTTTGGCGCTGAAGTTGTCTGTGAATGTGGAGTTGGTGGCATGTGAAACCAGCATGTGGAGCATTGGTTTGTGGGGGATGCTCACTAAGCTTCATTTCAGTCCTAGATAATGCACTCAAAGGGCATTAAGCATAGAGAATGAAAACTGAGTTTCCTTGAGAGCTGCTTGGAAGCCTGGTGGTGTGTGAAGTTAGGGAGCCGAATGGAGTTGTTCTCCCACAAGAACCACTCAGCTGATTCTTCTTAAATATGCGCTTCACCAACATGCAGTGTTTCCTTGATTGAATTAGCTCTCACACCAATATTTGCGCCTAGAGCCTTTACATTGAGGGCTATCTGAAAACGGCTTTGGCGCTGAAGTTGTCTGTGAATGTGGAGTTGGTGGCATGTGAAACCCGCATGTGGAGCATTGGTTTGTGTGGGAAGCTCCCCATGGTTCATTTCAGTCCTATGAACTCAAAGGGCATTAAGCCTAGAGTGTGAAAACTGAGTTTCCTTGAGAGCTGCTTGGAAGCCTGATGGTGTGTGAAGTTAGTGAGACAAATGGAGTTGTTCTCCCACAAGAACCACTCGGCTGATTCTTCTTCAATATGCGCTTCACCAACATGCAGTGTTTCCTTTTTTGAATTAGCTCTCACACCAATATTTGCACCTAGAGCCTTCGCATTGAGGGCTATCTGAAAACGGCTTTGGCGCTGAAGTTGTGTGTGAATGTGGAGTTGGTGGCATGTGAAACCCGCATGTGGAGCAATCGTTTGTGTGGGAAGCTCTACCCGTTTCATTCCTAGATAATGCACTCAATGGGCACTAAGCATAGAGTGTGAAAACTGAGTTTCCTTGAGAGCTGCTTGGAAGCCTGATGGTGTGTGAAGTTAGTGAGCCAAATGGAGTTGTTCTCCCACAAGAACCACTCGGCTGATTCTTCTTCAATATGCGCTTCACCAACATGCAGTGTTTCCTTGATTGAATTAGCTCTCACACCAATATTTGCGCCTAGAGCCTTTGTATTGGGGGCTATCTGAAAACGGCTTTATCTAGAAAGTTGTCTGTGAATGTGGAGTTGGTGGCATGTGAAACCCGCATGTGGAGCATTGCTTTGTGTGGGAAGCTCACCAAGCTTCATTTCAGTCCTTGGCACTCAAAGGGGATTAAGCCTAGAGTGTGAAAACTGAGTTTCCTTGAGAGCTGCTTGGAAGCCTGATGGTGTGTGAAGTTAGTGAGCCAAATGGAGTTGTTCTCCCACAAGAACCACTCGGCTGATTCTTCTTCAATATGCGCTTCACCAACATGCAGTGTTTCCTTGATTGAATTAGCTCTCACACCAATATTTGCGCTTAGAGCCTTCGCATTGAGGGCTCTCTGAAAACGGCTTTGGCGCTGAAGTTGTCTGTGAATGTGGAGTTGGTGGCATGTGAAAACCGCATGTGGAACATTGGTTTGTGTGGGATGCTCTACCAGGTTCATTCCTAGATAATGCAGTCAAAGGGCATTAAGCCTAGTTTATGAAAACTGAGTTTCCTTGAGAGCTGCTTGGAAGCCTGATGGTGTGTGAAGTTAGTGAGCCAAATGGAGTTGTTCTCCCACAAGAACCACTCGGCTGATTCTTCTTCAATATGCGCTTCACCAACATGCAGTGTTTCCTTGATTGAATTAGCTCTCACACCAATATTTGCGCCTAGAGCCTTCGCATTGAGGGCTATCTGAAAACGGCTTTGGCGCTGAAGTTGTCTGTGAATGTGGAGTTGGTGGCATGTGAAACCCGAATGTGGAGCATTGGTTTGTGTGGGAAGCTCAGCAAGCTTCATTTCAGTCCTAGGACCTCAAAGGGCATTAAGCCTAGAGTGTGAAAACTGAGTTTCCTTGAGAGCTGCTTGGAAGCCTGATGGTGTGTGAAGTTAATGAGCCAAATGGAGTTGTTCTCCCACAAGCACCACTCGGCTGATTCTTCTTCAATATGCGCTTCACCAACATGCAGTGTTTCCTTTTTTGAATTAGCTCTCACACCAATATTTGCACCTAGAGCCTTTGTATTGAGGGCTATCTGAAAACGGCTTTATCTAGAAAGTTGTCTGTGAATGTGGAGTTGGTGGCATGTGAAACCCGCATGTGGAGCATTGGTTTGTGTGGGATGCTCTACCAGTTTCATTCCTAGATAATGCACTCAATGGGCACTAAGCATAGAGTGTGAAAACTGAGTTTCCTTGAGAGCTGCTTGGAAGCCTGATGGTGTGTGAAGTTAGTGAGCCAAATGGAGTTGTTCTCCCACAAGAACCACTCGGCTGATTCTTCTTCAATATGCGCTTCACCAACATGCAGTGTTTCCTTGATTGAATTAGCTCTCACACCAATATTTGCGCCTAGAGCCTTTGTATTGAGGGCTATCTGAAAACTGCTTTGGCGCTGAAGTTGTGTGTGAATGTAGAGTTGGTGGCATGTGAAACCCGCATGTGGAGCATTGCTTTGTGTGGGAAGCTCACCAAGCTTCATTTCAGTCCTAGGCCCTCAAAGGGCATTAAGCCTAGAGTGTGAAAACTGAGTTTCCTTGAGAGCTGCTTGGAAGCCTGATGGTGTGTGAAGTTAGGGAGCCAAATGGAGTTGTTCTCCCACAAGAACCACTCGGCTGATTCTTCTTCAATATGCGCTTCACCAACATGCAGTGTTTCCTTGATTGAATTAGCTCTCACACCAATATTTGCGCCTAGAGCCTTTGTATTGAGGGCTATCTGAAAACGGCTTTGGCGCTGAAGTTGTCTGTGAATGTGGAGTTGGTGGCATGTGAAACCCGCATGTGGAGCATTGGTTTGTGTGGGATGCTCACTAAGCTTCATTTCAGTCCTAGATAACGCACTCAAAGGGGATTAAGCCTAGAGTGTGAAAACTGAGTTTCCTTGAGAGCTGCTTGGAAGCCTGATGGTGTGTGAAGTTAGTGAGCCAAATGGAGTTGTTCTTCCACGAGAACCACTCGGCTGATTCTTCTTCAATATGCGCTTCACCAACATGCAGTGTTTCCTTGATTGAATTAGCTCTCACACCAATATTTGCGCTTAGAGCCTTCGCATTGAGGGCTCTCTGAAAACGGCTTTGGCGCTGAAGTTGTCTGTGAATGTGGAGTTGGTGGCATGTGAAAACCGCATGTGGAACATTGGTTTGTGTGGGATGCTCTACCAGGTTCATTCCTAGATAATGCAGTCAAAGGGCATTAAGCCTAGTTTATGAAAACTGAGTTTCCTTGAGAGCTGCTTGGAAGCCTGATGGTGTGTGAAGTTAGTGAGCCAAATGGAGTTGTTCTCCCACAAGAACCACTCGGCTGATTCTTCTTCAATATGCGCTTCACCAACATGCAGTGTTTCCTTGATTGAATTAGCTCTCACACCAATATTTGCGCCTAGAGCCTTCGCATTGAGGGCTATCTGAAAACGGCTTTGGCGCTGAAGTTGTCTGTGAATGTGGAGTTGGTGGCATGTGAAACCCGAATGTGGAGCATTGGTTTGTGTGGGAAGCTCACCAAGCTTCATTTCAGTCCTAGGCCCTCAAAGGGCATTAAGCCTAGAGTGTGAAAACTGAGTTTCCTTGAGAGCTGCTTGGAAGCCTGATGGTGTGTGAAGTTAATGAGCCAAATGGAGTTGTTCTCCCACAAGCACCACTCGGCTGATTCTTCTTCAATATGCGCTTCACCAACATGCAGTGTTTCCTTTTTTGAATTAGCTCTCACACCAATATTTGCACCTAGAGCCTTTGTATTGAGGGCTATCTGAAAACGGCTTTATGTAGAAAGTTGTCTGTGAATGTGGAGTTGGTGGCATGTGAAACCCGCATGTGGAGCATTGCTTTGTGTGGGATGCTCTACCAGTTTCATTCCTAGATAATGCACTCAATGGGCACTAAGCATAGAGTGTGAAAACTGAGTTTCCTTGAGAGCTGCTTGGAAGCCTGATGGTGTGTGAAGTTAGTGAGCCAAATGGAGTTGTTCTCCCACAAGAACCACTCGGCTGATTCTTCTTCAATATGCGCTTCACCAACATGCAGTGTTTCCTTGATTGAATTAGCTCTCACACCAATATTTGCGCCTAGAGCCTTTGTATTGAGGGCTATCTGAAAACTGCTTTGGCGCTGAAGTTGTGTGTGAATGTAGAGTTGGTGGCATGTGAAACCCGCATGTGGAGCATTGCTTTGTGTGGGATGCTCACTAAGCTTCATTTCAGTCCTAGATAACGCACTCAAAGGGGATTAAGCCTAGAGTGTGAAAACTGAGTTTCCTTGAGAGCTGCTTGGAAGCCTGATGGTGTGTGAAGTTAGTGAGCCAAATGGAGTTGTTCTTCCACGAGAACCACTCGGCTGATTCTTCTTCAATATGCGCTTCACCAACATGCAGTGTTTCCTTGATTGAATTAGCTCTCACACCAATATTTGCGCTTAGAGCCTTCGCATTGAGGGCTCTCTGAAAACGGCTTTGGCGCTGAAGTTGTCTGTGAATGTGGAGTTGGTGGCATGTGAAAACCGCATGTGGAACATTGGTTTGTGTGGGATGCTCTACCAGGTTCATTCCTAGATAATGCAGTCAAAGGGCATTAAGCCTAGTTTATGAAAACTGAGTTTCCTTGAGAGCTGCTTGGAAGCCTGATGGTGTGTGAAGTTAGTGAGCCAAATGGAGTTGTTCTCCCACAAGAACCACTCGGCTGATTCTTCTTCAATATGCGCTTCACCAACATGCAGTGTTTCCTTGATTGAATTAGCTCTCACACCAATATTTGCGCCTAGAGCCTTCGCATTGAGGGCTATCTGAAAACGGCTTTGGCGCTGAAGTTGTCTGTGAATGTGGAGTTGGTGGCATGTGAAACCCGAATGTGGAGCATTGGTTTGTGTGGGAAGCTCACCAAGCTTCATTTCAGTCCTAGGCCCTCAAAGGGCATTAAGCCTAGAGTGTGAAAACTGAGTTTCCTTGAGAGCTGCTTGGAAGCCTGATGGTGTGTGAAGTTAATGAGCCAAATGGAGTTGTTCTCCCACAAGCACCACTCGGCTGATTCTTCTTCAATATGCGCTTCACCAACATGCAGTGTTTCCTTTTTTGAATTAGCTCTCACACCAATATTTGCACCTAGAGCCTTTGTATTGAGGGCTATCTGAAAACGGCTTTATGTAGAAAGTTGTCTGTGAATGTGGAGTTGGTGGCATGTGAAACCCGCATGTGGAGCATTGCTTTGTGTGGGATGCTCTACCAGTTTCATTCCTAGATAATGCACTCAATGGGCACTAAGCATAGAGTGTGAAAACTGAGTTTCCTTGAGAGCTGCTTGGAAGCCTGATGGTGTGTGAAGTTAGTGAGCCAAATGGAGTTGTTCTCCCACAAGAACCACTCGGCTGATTCTTCTTCAATATGCGCTTCACCAACATGCAGTGTTTCCTTGATTGAATTAGCTCTCACACCAATATTTGCGCCTAGAGCCTTTGTATTGAGGGCTATCTGAAAACTGCTTTGGCGCTGAAGTTGTGTGTGAATGTAGAGTTGGTGGCATGTGAAACCCGCATGTGGAGCATTGCTTTGTGTGGGAAGCTCACCAAGCTTCATTTCAGTCCTAGGCCCTCAAAGGGCATTAAGCCTAGAGTGTGAAAACTGAGTTTCCTTGAGAGCTGCTTGGAAGCCTGATGGTGTGTGAAGTTAGGGAGCCAAATGGAGTTGTTCTCCCACAAGAACCACTCGGCTGATTCTTCTTCAATATGCGCTTCACCAACATGCAGTGTTTCCTTGATTGAATTAGCTCTCACACCAATATTTGCGCCTAGAGCCTTTGTATTGAGGGCTATCTGAAAACGGCTTTGGCGCTGAAGTTGTCTGTGAATGTGGAGTTGGTGGCATGTGAAACCCGCATGTGGAGCATTGGTTTGTGTGGGATGCTCACTAAGCTTCATTTCAGTCCTAGATAACGCACTCAAAGGGGATTAAGCCTAGAGTGTGAAAACTGAGTTTCCTTGAGAGCTGCTTGGAAGCCTGATGGTGTGTGAAGTTAATGAGCCAAATGGAGTTGTTCTCTCACAAGAACCACTCGGCTGATTCTTCTTCAATATGCGCTTCACCAACATGCAGTGTTTCCTTTTTTGAATTAGCTCTCACACCAATATTTGCACCTAGAGCCTTTGTATTGAGGGCTATCTGAAAACGGCTTTGGCGCTGAAGTTGTGCGTGAATGTGGAGTTGGTGGCATGTGAAACCCGCATGTGGAGCAATCGTTTGTGTGGGAAGCTCTACCCGTTTCATTCCTAGATAATGCACTCAATGGGCACTAAGCATAGAGTGTGAAAACTGAGTTTCCTTGAGAGCTGCTTGGAAGCCTGATGGTGTGTGAAGTTAGTGAGCCAAATGGAGTTGTTCTCCCACAAGAACCACTCGGCTGATTCTTCTTCAATATGCGCTTCACCAACATGCAGTGTTTCCTTGATTGAATTAGCTCTCACACCAATATTTGCGCCTAGAGCCTTTGTATTGAGGGCTATCTGAAAACGGCTTTATCTAGAAAGTTGTCTGTGAATGTGGAGTTGGTGGCATGTGAAACCCGCATGTGGAGCATTGCTTTGTGTGGGAAGCTCACCAAGCTTCATTTCAGTCCTTGGCACTCAAAGGGGATTAAGCCTAGAGTGTGAAAACTGAGTTTCCTTGAGAGCTGCTTGGAAGCCTGATGGTGTGTGAAGTTAGTGAGCCAAATGGAGTTGTTCTTCCACGAGAACCACTCGGCTGATTCTTCTTCAATATGCGCTTCACCAACATGCAGTGTTTCCTTGATTGAATTAGCTCTCACACCAATATTTGCGCTTAAAGCCTTCGCATTGAGGGCTCTCTGAAAACGGCTTTGGCGCTGAAGTTGTCTGTGAATGTGGAGTTGGTGGCATGTGAAAACCGCATGTGGAACATTGGTTTGTGTGGGATGCTCTACCAGGTTCATTCCTAGATAATGCAGTCAAAGGGCATTAAGCCTAGAGTATGAAAACTGAGTTTCCTTGAGAGCTGCTTGGAAGCCTGATGGTGTGTGAAGTTAGTGAGCCAAATGGAGTTGTTCTCCCACAAGAACCACTCGGCTGATTCTTCTTCAATATGCGCTTCACCAACATGCAGTGTTTCCTTGATTGAATTAGCTCTCACACCAATATTTGCGCCTAGAGCCTTCGCATTGAGGGCTATCTGAAAACGGCTTTGGCGCTGAAGTTGTCTGTGAATGTGGAGTTGGTGGCATGTGAAACCCGAATGTGGAGCATTGGTTTGTGTGGGAAGCTCACCAAGCTTCATTTCAGTCCTAGGCCCTCAAAGGGCATTAAGCCTAGAGTGTGAAAACTGAGTTTCCTTGAGAGCTGCTTGGAAGCCTGATGGTGTGTGAAGTTAATGAGCCAAATGGAGTTGTTCTCCCACAAGAACCACTCGGCTGATTCTTCTTCAATATGCGCTTCACCAACATGCAGTGTTTCCTTTTTTGAATTAGCTCTCACACCAATATTTGCACCTAGAGCCTTTGTATTGAGGGCTTTCTGAAAACGGCTTTATCTAGAAAGTTGTCTGTGAATGTGGAGTTGGTGGCATGTGAAACCCGCATGTGGAGCATTGGTTTGTGTGGGATGCTCTACCAGTTTCATTCCTAGATAATGCACTCAATGGGCACTAAGCATAGAGTGTGAAAACTGAGTTTCCTTGAGAGCTGCTTGGAAGCCTGATGGTGTGTGAAGTTAGGGAGCCAAATGGAGTTGTTCTCCCACAAGAACCACTCGGCTGATTCTTCTTCAATATGCGCTTCACCAACATGCAGTGTTTCCTTGATTGAATTAGCTCTCACACCAATATTTGCGCCTAGAGCCTTTGTATTGAGGGCTATCTGAAAACGGCTTTGGCGCTGAAGTTGTCTGTGAATGTGGAGTTGGTGGCATGTGAAACCCGCATGTGGAGCATTGGTTTGTGTGGGATGCTCACTAAGCTTCATTTCAGTCCTAGATAACGCACTCAAAGGGGATTAAGCCTAGAGTGTGAAAACTGAGTTTCCTTGAGAGCTGCTTGGAAGCCTGATGGTGTGTGAAGTTAGTGAGCCAAATGGAGTTGTTCTTCCACGAGAACCACTCGGCTGATTCTTCTTCAATATGCGCTTCACCAACATGCAGTGTTTCCTTGATTGAATTAGCTCTCACACCAATATTTGCGCTTAGAGCCTTCGCATTGAGGGCTCTCTGAAAACGGCTTTGGCGCTGAAGTTGTCTGTGAATGTGGAGTTGGTGGCATGTGAAAACCGCATGTGGAACATTGGTTTGTGTGGGATGCTCTACCAGGTTCATTCCTAGATAATGCAGTCAAAGGGCATTAAGCCTAGTTTATGAAAACTGAGTTTCCTTGAGAGCTGCTTGGAAGCCTGATGGTGTGTGAAGTTAGTGAGCCAAATGGAGTTGTTCTCCCACAAGAACCACTCGGCTGATTCTTCTTCAATATGCGCTTCACCAACATGCAGTGTTTCCTTGATTGAATTAGCTCTCACACCAATATTTGCGCCTAGAGCCTTCGCATTGAGGGCTATCTGAAAACGGCTTTGGCGCTGAAGTTGTCTGTGAATGTGGAGTTGGTGGCATGTGAAACCCGAATGTGGAGCATTGGTTTGTGTGGGAAGCTCACCAAGCTTCATTTCAGTCCTAGGCCCTCAAAGGGCATTAAGCCTAGAGTGTGAAAACTGAGTTTCCTTGAGAGCTGCTTGGAAGCCTGATGGTGTGTGAAGTTAATGAGCCAAATGGAGTTGTTCTCCCACAAGCACCACTCGGCTGATTCTTCTTCAATATGCGCTTCACCAACATGCAGTGTTTCCTTTTTTGAATTAGCTCTCACACCAATATTTGCACCTAGAGCCTTTGTATTGAGGGCTATCTGAAAACGGCTTTATGTAGAAAGTTGTCTGTGAATGTGGAGTTGGTGGCATGTGAAACCCGCATGTGGAGCATTGCTTTGTGTGGGATGCTCTACCAGTTTCATTCCTAGATAATGCACTCAATGGGCACTAAGCATAGAGTGTGAAAACTGAGTTTCCTTGAGAGCTGCTTGGAAGCCTGATGGTGTGTGAAGTTAGTGAGCCAAATGGAGTTGTTCTCCCACAAGAACCACTCGGCTGATTCTTCTTCAATATGCGCTTCACCAACATGCAGTGTTTCCTTGATTGAATTAGCTCTCACACCAATATTAGCGCCTAGAGCCTTTGTATTGCGGGCTATCTGAAAACTGCTTTGGCGCTGAAGTTGTGTGTGAATGTAGAGTTGGTGGCATGTGAAACCCGCATGTGGAGCATTGGTTTGTGTGGGAAGCTCACCAAGCTTCATTTCAGTCCTAGGCCCTCAAAGGGCATTAAGCCTAGAGTGTGAAAACTGAGTTTCCTTGAGAGCTGCTTGGAAGCCTGATGGTGTGTGAAGTTAGGGAGCCAAATGGAGTTGTTCTCCCACAAGAACCACTCGGCTGATTCTTCTTCAATATGCGCTTCACCAACATGCAGTGTTTCCTTGATTGAATTAGCTCTCACACCAATATTTGCGCCTAGAGCCTTTGTATTGAGGGCTATCTGAAAACGGCTTTGGCGCTGAAGTTGTCTGTGAATGTGGAGTTGGTGGCATGTGAAACCCGCATGTGGAGCATTGGTTTGTGTGGGATGCTCACTAAGCTTCATTTCAGTCCTAGATAACGCACTCAAAGGGGATTAAGCCTAGAGTGTGAAAACTGAGTTTCCTTGAGAGCTGCTTGGAAGCCTGATGGTGTGTGAAGTTAATGAGCCAAATGGAGTTGTTCTCTCACAAGAACCACTCGGCTGATTCTTCTTCAATATGCGCTTCACCAACATGCAGTGTTTCCTTTTTTGAATTAGCTCTCACACCAATATTTGCACCTAGAGCCTTTGTATTGAGGGCTATCTGAAAACGGCTTTGGCGCTGAAGTTGTGCGTGAATGTGGAGTTGGTGGCATGTGAAACCCGCATGTGGAGCAATCGTTTGTGTGGGAAGCTCTACCCGTTTCATTCCTAGATAATGCACTCAATGGGCACTAAGCATAGAGTGTGAAAACTGAGTTTCCTTGAGAGCTGCTTGGAAGCCTGATGGTGTGTGAAGTTAGTGAGCCAAATGGAGTTGTTCTCCCACAAGAACCACTCGGCTGATTCTTCTTCAATATGCGCTTCACCAACATGCAGTGTTTCCTTGATTGAATTAGCTCTCACACCAATATTTGCGCCTAGAGCCTTTGTATTGAGGGCTATCTGAAAACGGCTTTATCTAGAAAGTTGTCTGTGAATGTGGAGTTGGTGGCATGTGAAACCCGCATGTGGAGCATTGCTTTGTGTGGGAAGCTCACCAAGCTTCATTTCAGTCCTTGGCACTCAAAGGGGATTAAGCCTAGAGTGTGAAAACTGAGTTTCCTTGAGAGCTGCTTGGAAGCCTGATGGTGTGTGAAGTTAGTGAGCCAAATGGAGTTGTTCTTCCACAAGAACCACTCGGCTGATTCTTCTTCAATATGCGCTTCACCAACATGCAGTGTTTCCTTGATTGAATTAGCTCTCACACCAATATTTGCGCTTAAAGCCTTCGCATTGAGGGCTCTCTGAAAACGGCTTTGGCGCTGAAGTTGTCTGTGAATGTGGAGTTGGTGGCATGTGAAAACCGCATGTGGAACATTGGTTTGTGTGGGATGCTCTACCAGGTTCATTCCTAGATAATGCAGTCAAAGGGCATTAAGCCTAGAGTATGAAAACTGAGTTTCCTTGAGAGCTGCTTGGAAGCCTGATGGTGTGTGAAGTTAGTGAGCCAAATGGAGTTGTTCTCCCACAAGAACCACTCGGCTGATTCTTCTTCAATATGCGCTTCACCAACATGCAGTGTTTCCTTGATTGAATTAGCTCTCACACCAATATTTGCGCCTAGAGCCTTCGCATTGAGGGCTATCTGAAAACGGCTTTGGCGCTGAAGTTGTCTGTGAATGTGGAGTTGGTGGCATGTGAAACCCGAATGTGGAGCATTGGTTTGTGTGGGAAGCTCACCAAGCTTCATTTCAGTCCTAGGCCCTCAAAGGGCATTAAGCCTAGAGTGTGAAAACTGAGTTTCCTTGAGAGCTGCTTGGAAGCCTGATGGTGTGTGAAGTTAATGAGCCAAATGGAGTTGTTCTCCCACAAGAACCACTCGGCTGATTCTTCTTCAATATGCGCTTCACCAACATGCAGTGTTTCCTTTTTTGAATTAGCTCTCACACCAATATTTGCACCTAGAGCCTTTGTATTGAGGGCTATCTGAAAACGGCTTTATCTAGAAAGTTGTCTGTGAATGTGGAGTTGGTGGCATGTGAAACCCGCATGTGGAGCATTGGTTTGTGTGGGATGCTCTACCAGTTTCATTCCTAGATAATGCACTCAATGGGCACTAAGCATAGAGTGTGAAAACTGAGTTTCCTTGAGAGCTGCTTGGAAGCCTGATGGTGTGTGAAGTTAGTGAGCCAAATGGAGTTGTTCTCCCACAAGAACCACTCGGCTGATTCTTCTTCAATATGCGCTTCACCAACATGCAGTGTTTCCTTGATTGAATTAGCTCTCACACCAATATTTGCGCCTAGAGCCTTTGTATTGAGGGCTATCTGAAAACTGCTTTGGCGCTGAAGTTGTGTGTGAATGTAGAGTTGGTGGCATGTGAAACCCGCATGTGGAGCATTGGTTTGTGTGGGATGCTCTACCAGTTTCATTCCTAGATAATGCACTCAAAGGGCATTAAGGCTAGAGTGTGAAAACTGAGTTTCCTTGAGAGCTGCTTGGAAGCCTGATGGTGTGTGAAGTTAGTGAGCCAAATGGAGTTGTTCTCCCACAAGAACCACTCGGCTGATTCTTCTTCAATATGCGCTTCACCAACATGCAGTGTTTCCTTGATTGAATTAGCTCTCACACCAATATTTGCGCCTAGAGCCTTTGTATTGAGGGCTATCTGAAAAGGGCTTTGGCTAGGAAGTTGTCTGTGAATGTGGAGTTGGTGGCATGTGAAACCCGCATGTGGAGCATTGGTTTGTGGGGGATGCTCACTAAGCTTCATTTCAGTAGTAGAAAATGCACTCAAAGGGCATTAAGCAAAGAGAATGAAAACTGAGTTTCCTTGAGAGCTGCTTGGAAGCCTGGTGGTGTGTGAAGTTAGGGAGCCGAATGGAGTTGTTCTCCCACAAGAACCACTCGGCTGATTCTTCTTCAATATGCGCTTCACCAACATGCAGTGTTTCCTTGATTGAATTAGCTCTCACACCAATATTTGCGCCTAGAGCCTTTACATTGAGGGCTATCTGAAAACGGCTTTGGCGCTGAAGTTGTCTGTGAATGTGGAGTTGGTGGCATGTGAAACCCGAATGTGGAGCATTGGTTTGTGTGGGAAGCTCACCAAGCTTCATTTCAGTCCTAGGCCCTCAAAGGGCATTAAGCCTAGAGTGTGAAAACTGAGTTTCCTTGAGAGCTGCTTGGAAGCCTGATGGTGTGTGAAGTTAGTGAGCCAAATGGAGTTGTTCTCCCACAAGAACCACTCGGCTGATTCTTCTTCAATATGCGCTTCACCAACATGCAGTGTTTCCTTGATTGAATTAGCTCTCACACCAATATTTGCGCCTAGAGCCTTTGTATTGAGGGCTATCTGAAAACGGCTTTGGCGCTGAAGTTGTCTGTGAATGTGGAGTTGGTGGCATGTGAAACCCGCATGTGGAGCATTGGTTTGTGTGGGATGCTCACTAAGCTTCATTTCAGTCCTAGATAATGCACTCAAAGGGGATTAAGCCTAGAGTGTGAAAACTGAGTTTCCTTGAGAGCTGCTTGGAAGCCTGATGGTGTGTGAAGTTAGTGAGCCAAATGGAGTTGTTCTTCCATGAGAACCACTCGGCTGATTCTTCTTCAATATGCGCTTCACCAACATGCAGTGTTTCCTTGATTGAATTAGCTCTCACACCAATATTTGCGCTTAGAGCCATCGCATTGAGGGCTATCTGAAAACGGCTTTGGCGCTGAAGTTGTCTGTGAATGTGGAGTTGGTGGCATGTGAAAACCGCATGTGGAACATTGGTTTGTGTGGGATGCTCTACCAGGTTCATTCCTAGATAATGCAGTCAAAGGGCATTAAGCCTAGAGTATGAAAACTGAGTTTCCTTGAGAGCTGCTTGGAAGCCTGATGGTGTGTGAAATTAGTGAGCCAAATGGAGTTGTTCTCCCACAAGAACCACTCCGCTGATTCTTCTTCAATATGCGCTTCACCAACATGCAGTGTTTCCTTGATTGAATTAGCTCTCACACCAATATTTGCGCCTAGAGCCTTTTTATTGAGGGCTATCTGAAAACGGCTTTATCTAGAAAGTTGTCTGTGAATGTGGAGTTGGTGGCATGTGAAACCCTCATGTGGAGCATTGGTTTGTGTGGGATGCTCTACCAGTTTCATTCCTAGATAATGCACTCAAAGGGCATTAAGGCTAGAGTGTGAAAACTGAGTTTCCTTGAGAGCTGCTTGGAAGCCTGATGGTGTGTGAAGTTAGGGAGCCAAATGGAGTTGTTCTCCCACAAGAACCACTCGGCTGATTCTTCTTCAATATGCGCTTCACCAACATGCAGTGTTTCCTTGATTGAATTAGCTCTCACACCAATATTTGCGCCTAGAGCCTTTGTATTGAGGGCTATCTGAAAACGGCTTTGGCTAGGAAGTTGTCTGTGAATGTGGAGTTGGTGGCATGTGAAACCCGCATGTGGAGCATTGGTTTGTGTGGGATGCTCTACCAGTTTCATTCCTAGATAATGCACTCAAAGGGCATTAAGGCTAGAGTGTGAAAACTGAGTTTCCTTGAGAGCTGCTTGGAAGCCTGATGGTGTGTGAAGTTAGGGAGCCAAATGGAGTTGTTATCCCACAAGAAGCACTCGGCTGATTCTTCTTCAACATGCGCTTCACCAACATGCAGTGTTTCCTTGATTGAATTAGCTCTCACACCAATATTTGCGCCTAGAGCCTTTGTTTTGAGGGCTATCTGAAAACGGCTTTGGCGCTGAAGTTGTCTGTGAATGTGGAGTTGGTGGCATGTGAAACCCGCATGTGGAGCATTGGTTTGTGGGGGATGCTCACTAAGCTTCATTTCAGTCCTAGATAATGCACTCAAAGGGCATTAAGCATAGAGAATGAAAACTGAGTTTCCTTGAGAGCTGCTTGGAAGCCAGGTGGTGTGTGAAGTTAGGGAGCCGAATGGAGTTGTTCTCCCACAAGAACCACTCGGCTGATTCTTCTTCAATATGCGCTTCACCAACATGCAGTGTTTCCTTGATTGAATTAGCTCTCACACCAATATTTGCGCCTAGAGCCTTTACATTGAGGGCTATCTGAAAACGGCTTTGGCGCTGAAGTTGTCTGTGAATGTGGAGTTGGTGGCATGTGAAACCCGCATGTGGAGCATTGGTTTGTGTGGGAAGCTCCCCATGGTTCATTTCAGTCCTATGCACTCAAAGGGGATTAAGCCTAGAGTGTGAAAACTGAGTTTCCTTGAGAGCTGCTTGGAAGCCTGATGGTGTGTGAAGTTAGTGAGCCAAATGGAGTTGTTCTTCCACGAGAACCACTCGGCTGATTCTTCTTCAATATGCGCTTCACCAACATGCAGTTGTTCCTTGATTGAATTAGCTCTCACACCAATATTTGCGCCTAGAGCCTTTTTATTGAGGGCTATCTGAAAACGGCTTTATCTAGAAAGTTGTCTGTGAATGTGGAGTTGGTGGCATGTGAAACCCGCATGTGGAGCGTTGGTTTGTGTGGGATGCTCTACCAGTTTCATTCCTAGATAATGCACTCAAAGGGCATTAAGGCTAGAGTGTGAAAACTGAGTTTCCTTGAGAGCTGCTTGGAAGCCTGATGGTGTGTGAAGTTAGTGAGCCAAATGAAGTTGTTCTCCCACAAGAACCACTCGGCTGATTCTTCTTCAATATGCGCTTCACCAACATGCAGTGTTTCCTTGATTGAATTAGCTCTCACACCAATATTTGCGCCTAGAGCCTTTGTATTGAGGGCTATCTGAAAAGGGCTTTGGCTAGGAAGTTGTCTGTGAATGTGGAGTTGGTGGCATGTGAAACCCGCATTGGGAGCGTTGGTTTGTGTGGGATGCATTACCAGGTTTATTCCTACATAATTCACTCAAAGGGCATTAAGCCTAGAGTGTGAAAACTGAGTTTCCTTGAGAGCTGCTTGGAAGCCTGATGGTGTGTGAAGTTAGTGAGCCAAATGGAGTTGTTCTCCCACAAGAACCACTCGGCTGATTCTTCTTCAATATGCGCTTCACCAACATGCAGTGTTTCCTTGATTGAATTAGCTCTCACACCAATATTTGCGCCTAGAGCCTTTGTATTGAGGGTTATCTGAAAACGGCGTTGGCGCTGAAGTTGTCTGTGAATGTGGAGTTGGTGGCATGTGAAACCCGCATGTGGAGCATTGGTTTGTGGGGGATGCTCACTAAGCTTCATTTCAGTCCTAGATAATGCACTCAAAGGGGATTAAGCCTAGAGTGTGAAAACTGAGTTTCCTTGAGAGCTGCTTGGAAGCCTGATGGTGTGTGAAGTTAGTGAGCCAAATGGAGTTGTTCTTCCACGAGAACCACTCGGCTGATTCTTCTTCAATATGCGCTTCACCAACATGCAGTGTTTCCTTGATTGAATTAGCTCTCACAGCAATATTTGCGCTTAGAGCCTTCGCATTGAGGGCTATCTGAAAACGGCTTTGGCTAGGAAGTTGTCTGTGAATGTGGAGTTGGTGGCATGTGAAAACCGCATGTGGAACATTGGTTTCTGTGGGATGCTCTACCAGGTTCATTCCTAGCTAATGCAGTCAAAGGGCATTAAGCCTAGAGTATGAAAACTGAGTTTCCTTGAGAGCTGCTTGGAAGCCTGATGGTGTGTGAAGTTAGGGAGCCAAATGGAGTTGTTCTCCCACAAGAACCACTCGGCTGATTCTTCTTCAATATGCGCTTCACCAACATGCAGTGATTCCTTGATTAAATTAGCTCTCACACCAATATTTGCGCCTAGAGCCTTCGCATTAAGGGCTATCTGAAAACGGCTTTATCTAGAAAGTTGTCTGTGAATGTGGAGTTGGTGGCATGTGAAACCCGCATGTGGAGCATTGGTTTGTGTGGGATGCTCTACCAGTTTCATTCCTAGATAATGCACTCAAAGGGCATTAAGGCTAGAGTGTGAAAACTGAGTTTCCTTGAGAGCTGCTTGGAAGCCTGGTGGTGTGTGAAGTTAGGGAGCCGAATGGAGTTGTTCTCCCACGAGAACCACTCGGCTGATTCTTCTTCAATATGCGCTTCACCAACATGCAGTGTTTCCTTGATTGAATTAGCTCTCACACCAATATTTGCGCCTAGAGCCTTTGCATTGAGGGCTATCTGAAAACAGCTTTGGCGCTGAAGTTGTCTGTGAATGTGGAGTTGGTGGCATGTGAAACCCGAATGTGGAGCATTGGTTTTTGTGGGAAACTCACCAAGCTTCATTTCAGTCCTAGGCACTCAAAGGGCATTAAGCCTAGAGTGTGAAAACTGAGTTTCCTTGAGAGCTGCTGGGAAGCCTGATGGTGTGTGAAGTTCGTGAGCCAAATGGAGTTGTTCTCCCACAAGAACCACTCGGCTGATTCTTCTTCAATATGCGCTTCACCAACATGCAGTGTTTCCTTGATTGAATTAGCTCTCACACCAATATTTGCGCCTAGAGCCTTTGTATTGAGGGTTATCTGAAAACGGCTTTGGCGCTGAAGTTGTCTGTGAATGTGGAGTTGGTGGCATGTGAAACCCGCATGTGGAGCATTGGTTTGTGTGGGATGCACACTAAGCTTCATTTCAGTCCTAGATAATGCACTCAAAGGGCATTACGCCTGCAGTGTGAAAACTGAGTTTCCTTGAGAGCTGCTTGGAAGCCTGATGGTGTGTGAAGTTAGTGAGCCAAATGGAGTTGTTCTTCCACGAGAACCACTCGGCTGATTCTTCTTCAATATGCGCTTCACCAACATGCAGTGTTTCCTTGATTGAATTAGCTCTCACACCAATATTTGCGCTTAGAGCCTTCGCATTGAGGGCTATCTGAAAACGGCTTTGACGCTGAAGTTGTCTGTGAATGTGGAGTTGGTGGCATGTGAAAACCGCATGTGGAACATTGGTTTGTGTGGGATGCTCTACCAGGTTCAATCCTAGATAATGCAGTCAAAGGGCATTAAGCCTAGTTATGAAAACTGAGTTTCCTTGAGAGCTGCTTGGAAGCCTGATGGTGTGTGAAGTTAGTGAGCCAAATGGAGTTGTTCTCCCACAAGAACCACTCGGCTGATTCTTCTTCAATATGCGCTTCACCAACATGCAGTGTTTCCTTGATTGAATTAGCTCTCACACCAATATTTGCGCCTAGAGCCTTTTTATTGAGGGCTATCTGAAAACGGCTTTATCTAGAAAGTTGTCTGTGAATGTGGAGTTGGTGGCATGTGAAACCCGAATGTGGAGCATTGGTTTGTGTGGGATGCTCTACCAGTTTCATTCCTAGATAATGCACTCAAAGGGCATTAAGCCTAGAGTGTGAAAACTGAGTTTCCTTGAGAGCTGCTTGGAAGCCTGATGGTGTGTGAAGTTAGGGAGCCAAATGGAGTTGTTCTCCCACAAGAACCACTCGGCTGATTCTTCTTCAATATGCGCTTCACCAACATGCAGTGTTTCCTTGATTGAATTAGCTCTCACACCAATATTTGCGCCTAGAGCCTTTGTATTGAGGGCTATCTGAAAACGGCTGTGGCGCTGAAGTTGCCTGTGAATGTGGAGTTGGTGGCATGTGAAACCCGCATGTGGAGCATTGGTTTGTGGGGGATGCTCACTAAGCTTCATTTCAGTCCTAGATAATGCACTCAAAGGGCATTAAGCATAGAGAATGAAAACTGAGTTTCCTTGAGAGCTGCTTGGAAGCCTGGTGGTGTGTGAAGTTAGGGAGCCGAATGGAGTTGTTCTCCCACAAGAACCACTCGGCTGATTCTTCTTCAATATGCGCTTCACCAACATGCAGTGTTTCCTTGATTGAATTAGCTCTCACACCAATATTTGCGCCTAGAGCCTTTACATTGAGGGCTATCTGAAAACGGCTTTGGCTAGGAAGTTGTGTGTGAATGTGGAGTTGGTGGCATGTGAAACCCGCATGTGGAGCATTGGTTTGTGGGGGAAGCTCCCCATGGTTCATTTCAGTCCTATGCACTCAAAGGGCATTAAGCCTAGAGTGTGAAAACTGAGTTTCCTTGAGAGCTGCTTGGAAGCCTGATGGTGTGTGAAGTTCGTGAGCCAAATGGAGTTGTTCTCCCACAAGAACCACTCGGCTGATTCTTCTTCAATATGCGCTTCACCAACATGCAGTGTTTCCTTGATTTAATTAGCTCTCACAGCAATATTTGCGCCTAGAGCCTTCGCATTAAGGGCTATCTGAAAACGGCTTTGGCGCTGAAGTTGTCTGTGAATGTGGAGTTGGTGGCATGTGAAACCCGAATGTGGAGCATTGGTTTGTGTGGGAAGCTCACCAAGCTTCATTTCAGTACTAGGCCCTCAAAGGGCATTAAGCCTAGAGTGTGAAAACTGAGTTTCCTTGAGAGCTGCTTGGAAGCCTGATGGTGTGTGAAGTTAGTGAGCCAAATGGAGTTGTTCTCCCACAAGAACCACTCGGCTGATTCTTCTTCAATATGCGCTTCACCAACATGCAGTGTTTCCTTTTTTGAATTAGCTCTCACACCAATATTTGCGCCTAGAGCCTTTGTATTGAGGGCTATCTGAAAACGGCTTTGGCGCTGAAGTTGTCTGTGAATGTGGAGTTGGTGGCATGTGAAACCCGCATGTGGAGCATTGGTTTGTGTGGGATGCTCTACCAGGTTCATTCCTAGATAATGTACTCAAAGGGCATTAAGGCTAGAGTGTGAAAACTGAGTTTCCTTGAGAGCTGATTGGAAGACTGATGGTGTGTGAAGTTAGTGAGCCAAATGGAGTTGTTCTCCCACAAGAACCACTCGGCTGATTCTACTTCAATATGCGCTTCACCAACATGCAGTGTTTCCTTGATTGAATTAGCTCTCACACCAATATTTGCGCCTAGAGCCATTGTATTGAGGGTTGTCTGAAAACTGCTTTGGCGCTGAAGTTCTCTGTGAATGTGGAGTTGGTGGCATGTGAAACCCGCATGTGGAGCATTGCTTTGTGTGGGAAGCTCAGCAAGCTTCATTTCAGTCCTAGGCACTCAAAGGGCATTAAGCCTAGAGTGTGAAAACTGAGTTTCCTTGAGAGCTGCTTGGAAGCCTGATGGTGTGTGAAGTTAGTGAGCCAAATGGAGTTGTTCTCCCACAAGAACCACTCGGCTGATTCTTCTTCAATATGTGCTTCACCAACATGCAGTGTTTCCTTGATTGAATTAGCACTCACACCAATATTTAAGCCTAGAGCCTTTGTATTGAGGGCTATCTGAAAACGGCTTTGGCGCTGAAGTTGTCTGTGAATGTGGAGTTGGTGGCATGTGAAACCCGCATGTGGAGCATTGGTTTGTGGGGGATGCTCACTAAGCTTCATTTCAGTCCTAGATAATGCACTCAAAGGGGATTAAGCCTAGAGTGTGAAAACTGAGTTTCCTTGAGAGCTGCTTGGAAGCCTGATGGTGTGTGAAGTTAGTGAGCCAAATGGAGTTGTTCTTCCATGAGAACCACTCGGCTGATTCTTCTTCAACATGCGCTTCACCAACATGCAGTGTTTCCTTGATTGAATTAGCTCTCACACCAATATTTGGGCTTAGAGCCTTCGCATTGAGGGCTATCTGAAAACGGCTTTGGCGCTGAAGTTGTCTGTGAATGTGGAGTTGGTGGCATGTGAAACCCGCATGTGGAACATTGGTTTGTGTGGGATGCTCTACCAGGTTCATTCCTAGATAATGCAGTCAAAGGGCATTAAGCCTAGAGTATGAAAACTGAGTTTCCTTGAGAGCTGCTTGGAAGCCTGATGGTGTGTGAAGTTAGTGAGCCAAATGGAGTTGTTCTCCCACAAGAACCACTCGGCTGATTCTTCTTCAACATGCGCTTCACCAACATGCAGTGTTTCCTTGATTGAATTAGCTCTCACACCAATATTTGCGCCTAGAGCCTTTTTATTGAGGGCTATCTGAAAACGGCTTTATCTAGAAAGTTGTCTGTGAATGTGGAGTTGGTGGCATGTGAAACCCGCATGTGGAGCATTGGTTTGTGTGGGATGCTCTACCAGTTTCATTCCTAGATAATGCACTCAAAGGGCATTAAGGCTAGAGTGTGAAAACTGAGTTTCCTTGAGAGCTGCTTGGAAGCCTGATGGTGTGTGAAGTTAATGAGCCAAATGGAGTTGTTCTCCCACAAGAACCACTCGGCTGATTCTTCTTCAATATGCGCTTCACCAACATGCAGTGTTTCCTTTTTTGAATTAGCTCTCACACCAATATTTGCACCTAGAGCCTTTGTATTGAGGGCTATCTGAAAACGGCTTTGGCGCTAAAGTTGTCTGTGAATGTGGAGTTGGTGGCATGTGAAACCCGCATGTGGAGCATTGTTTTGTGTGGGATGCTCTACCAGTTTCATTCCTAGATAATGCACTCAATGGGCACTAAGCATAGAGTGTGAAAACTGAGTTTCCTTGAGAGGTGATTGGAAGCCTGATGGTGTGTGAGGTTAGTGAGCCAAATGGAGTTGTTCTCCCACAAGAACCACTCGGCTGATTCTTCTTCAATATGCGCTTCACCAACATGCAGTGTTTCCTTGATTGAATTAGCTCTCACACCAATATTTGCGCCTAGAGCCTTTGTATTGAGGGCTATCTGAAAACTGCTTTGGCGCTGAAGTTGTCTGTGAATGTGGAGTTGGTGGCATGTGAAACCCGCATGTGGAGCATTGCTTTGTGTGGGAATCTCACCAAGCTTCATTTCAGTCCTTGGCACTCAAAGGGCATTAAGCCTAGAGTGTGAAAACTGAGTTTCCTTGAGAGCTGCTTGGAAGCCTGATGGTGTGTGAAATTAGTGAGCCAAATGGAGTTGTTCTTCCACGAGAACCACTCGGCTGATTCTTCTTCAATATGCGCTTCACCAACATGCAGTGTTTCCTTGATTGAATTAGCTCTCACACCAATATTTGCGCTTAGAGCCTTCGCATTGAGGGCTCTCTGAAAACGGCTTTGGCGCTGAAGTTGTCTGTGAATGTGGAGTTGGTGGCATGTGAAAACCGCATGTGGAACATTGGTTTGTGTGGGATGCTCTACCAGGTTCATTCCTAGATAATGCAGTCAAAGGGCATTAAGCCTAGAGTATGAAAACTGAGTTTCCTTGAGAGCTGCTTGGAAGCCTGATGGTGTGTGAAGTTAGTGAGCCAAATGGAGTTGTTCTCCCACAAGAACCACTCGGCTGATTCTTCTTCAATATGCGCTTCACCAACATGCAGTGTTTCCTTTTTTGAATTAGCTCTCACACCAATATTTGCGCCTAGAGCCTTTTAATTGAGGGCTATCTGAAAACGGCTTTATCTAGAAAGTTGTCTGTGAATGTGGAGTTGGTGGCATGTGAAACCCGCATGTGGAGCATGGGTTTGTGGGGGATGCTCTACCAGGTTCATTCCTAGATATTGCACTCAAAGGGCATTAAGGCTAGAGTGTGAAAACTGAGTTTCCTTGAGAGCTGCTTGGAAGCCTGATGGTGTGTGAAGTTAGGGAGCCAAATGGAGTTGTTCTCCCACAAGAACCACTCGGCTGATTCTTCTTCAATATGCGCTTCACCAACATGCAGTGTTTCCTTGATTGAATTAGCTCTCACACCAATATTTGCGCCTAGAGCCTTTGTATTGAGGGCTATCTGAAAACGGCTGTGGCGCTGAAGTTGCCTGTGAATGTGGAGTTGGTGGCATGTGAAACCCGCATGTGGAGCATTGGTTTGTGGGGGATGCTCACTAAGCTTCATTTCAGTCCTAGATAATGCACTCAAAGGGCATTAAGCATAGAGAATGAAAACTGAGTTTCCTTGAGAGCTGCTTGGAAGCCTGGTGGTGTGTGAAGTTAGGGAGCCAAATGGAGTTGTTCTCCCACAAGAACCACTCGGCTGATTCTTCTTCAATATGCGCTTCACCAACATGCAGTGTTTCCTTGATTGAATTAGCTCTCACACCAATATTTGCGCCTAGAGCCTTTACATTGAGGGCTATCTGAAAACGGCTTTGGCGCTGAAGTTGTCTGTGAATGTGGAGTTGGTGGCATGTGAAACCCGCATGTGGAGCATTGGTTTGTGTGGGATGCTCTACCAGTTTCATTCCTAGATAATGCACTCAAAGGGCATTAAGGCTAGAGTGTGAAAACTGAGTTTCCTTGAGAGCTGCTTGGAAGCCTGATGGTGTGTGAAGTTAGGGAGCCAAATGGAGTTGTTATCCCACAAGAACCACTCGGCTGATTCTTCTTCAATATGCGCTTCACCAACATGCAGTGTTTCCTTGATTGAATTAGCTCTCACACCAATATTTGCGCCTAGAGCCTTTGTATTGAGGGCTATCTGAAAACGGCTTTGGCGCTGAAGTTGTCTGTGAATGTGGAGTTGGTGGCATGTGAAACCCGCATGTGGAGCATTGGTTTGTGGGGGATGCTCACTAAGCTTCATTTCAGTCCTAGATAATGCACTCAAAGGGCATTAAGCATAGAGAATGAAAACTGAGTTTCCTTGAGAGCTGCTTGGAAGCCTGGTGGTGTGTGAAGTTAGGGAGCCGAATGGAGTTGTTCTCCCACAAGAACCACTCGGCTGATTCTTCTTCAATATGCGCTTCACCAACATGCAGTGTTTCCTTGATTGAATTAGCTCTCACACCAATATTTGCGCCTAGAGCCTTTACATTGAGGGCTATCTGAAAACGGCTTTGGCGCTGAAGTTGTCTGTGAATGTGGAGTTGGTGGCATGTGAAACCCGCATGTGGAGCATTGGTTTGTGTGGGAAGCTCCCCATGGTTCATTTCAGTCCTATGCACTCAAAGGGCATTAAGCCTAGAGTGTGAAAACTGAGTTTTCTTGAGAGCTGCTTGGAAGCCTGATGGTGTGTGAAGTTAGTGAGACAAATGGAGTTGTTCTGCCACAAGAACCACTCGGCTGATTCTTCTTCAATATGCGCTTCACCAACATGCAGTGTTTCCTTGATTGAATTAGCTCTCACACCAATATTTGCGCCTAGAGCCTTCGCATTGAGGGCTATCTGAAAACGGCTTTGGCGCTGAAGTTGTCTGTGAATGTGGAGTTGGTGGCATGTGAAACCCGAATGTGGAGCATTGGTTTGTGTGGGAAGCTCACCAAGCTTCATTTCAGTCCTAGGCCCTCAAAGGGCATTAAGCCTAGAGTGTGAAAACTGAGTTTCCTTGAGAGCTGCTTGGAAGCCTGATGGTGTGTGAAGTTAATGAGCCAAATGGAGTTGTTCTCCCACAAGAACCACTCGGCTGATTCTTCTTCAATATGCGCTTCACCAACATGCAGTGTTTCCTTTTTTGAATTAGCTCTCACACCAATATTTGCACCTAGAGCCTTTGTATTGAGGGCTATCTGAAAACTGCTTTGGCGCTGAAGTTGTCTGTGAATGTGGAGTTGGTGGCATGTGAAACCCGCATGTGGAGCATTGCTTTGTGTGGGAAGCTCACCAAGCTTCATTTCAGTCCTTGGCACTCAAAGGGCATTAAGCCTAGAGTGTGAAAACTGAGTTTCCTTGAGAGCTGCTTGGAAGCCTGATGGTGTGTGAAGTTAGTGAGCCAAATGGAGTTGTTCTTCCACGAGAACCACTCGGCTGATTCTTCTTCAATATGCGCTTCACCAACATGCAGTGTTTCCTTGATTGAATTAGCTCTCACACCAATATTTGCGCTTAGAGCCTTCGCATTGAGGGCTCTCTGAAAACGGCTTTGGCGCTGAAGTTGTCTGTGAATGTGGAGTTGGTGGCATGTGAAAACCGCATGTGGAACATTGGTTTGTGTGGGATGCTCTAGCAGGTTCATTCCTAGATAATGCAGTCAAAGGGCATTAAGCCTAGAGTGTGAAAACTGAGTTTCCTTGAGAGCTGCTTGGAAGCCTGATGGTGTGTGAAGTTAGTGAGCCAAATGGAGTTGTTCTCCCACAAGAACCACTCGGCTGATTCTTCTTCAATATGCGCTTCACCAACATGCAGTGTTTCCTTTTTTGAATTAGCTCTCACACCAATATTTGCGCCTAGAGCCTTCGCATTGAGGGCTATCTGAAAACGGCTTTGGCTAGGAAGTTGTCTGTGAATGTGGAGTTGGTGGCATGTGAAACCCGAATGTGGAGCATTGGTTTGTGTGGGAAGCTCACCAAGCTTCATTTCAGTCCTAGGCCCTCAAAGGGCATTAAGCCTAGAGTGTGAAAACTGAGTTTCCTTGAGAGCTGCTTGGAAGCCTGATGGTGTGTGAAGTTAGTGAGCCAAATGGAGTTGTTCTCCCACAAGAACCACTCGGCTGATTCTTCTTCAATATGCGCTTCACCAACATGCAGTGTTTCCTTTTTTGAATTAGCTCTCACACCAATATTTGCACCTAGAGCCTTTGTATTGAGGGCTATCTGAAAACGGCTTTGGCGCTGAAGTTGTCTGTGAATGTGGAGTTGGTGGCATGTGAAACCCGCATGTGGAGCATTGGTTTGTGTGGGATGCTCTACCAGTTTCATTCCTAGATAATGCACTCAATGGGCACTAAGCATAGAGTGTGAAAACTGAGTTTCCTTGAGAGCTGATTGGAAGCCTGATGGTGTGTGAAGTTAGTGAGCCAAATGGAGTTGTTCTCCCACAAGAACCACTCGGCTGATTCTTCTTCAATATGCGCTTCACCAACATGCAGTGTTTCCTTGATTGAATTAGCTCTCACACCAATATTTGCGCCTAGAGCCTTTGTATTGAGGGCTATCTGAAAACTGCTTTGGCGCTGAAGTTGTCTGTGAATGTGGAGTTGGTGGCATGTGAAACCCGCATGTGGAGCATTGCTTTGTGTGGGAAGCTCACCAAGCTTCATTTCAGTCCTTGGCACTCAAAGGGCATTAAGCCTAGAGTGTGAACACTGAGTTTCCTTGAGAGCTGCTTGGAAGCCTGATGGTGTGTGAAATTAGTGAGCCAAATGGAGTTGTTCTTCCACGAGAACCACTCGGCTGATTCTTCTTCAATATGCGCTTCACCAACATGCAGTGTTTCCTTGATTGAATTAGCTCTCACACCAATATTTGCGCTTAGAGCCTTCGCATTGAGGGCTCTCTGAAAACGGCTTTGGCGCTGAAGTTGTCTGTGAATGTGGAGTTGGTGGCATGTGAAAACCGCATGTGGAACATTGGTTTGTGTGGGATGCTCTACCAGGTTCATTCCTAGATAATGCAGTCAAAGGGCATTAAGCCTAGATTATGAAAACTGAGTTTCCTTGAGAGCTGCTTGGAAGCCTGATGGTGTGTGAAGTTAGTGAGCCAAATGGAGTTGTTCTCCCACAAGAACCACTCGGCTGATTCTTCTTCAATATGCGCTTCACCAACATGCAGTGTTTCCTTTTTTGAATTAGCTCTCACACCAATATTTGCGCCTAGAGCCTTTTAATTGAGGGCTATCTGAAAACGGCTTTATCTAGAAAGTTGTCTGTGAATGTGGAGTTGGTGGCATGTGAAACCCGCATGTGGAGCATGGGTTTGTGGGGGATGCTCTACCAGGTTCATTCCTAGATATTGCACTCAAAGGGCATTAAGCCTAGAGTGTGAAAACTGAGTTTCCTTGAGAGCTGCTTGGAAGCCTGATGGTGTGTGAAGTTAGGGAGCCAAATGGAGTTGTTCTCCCACAAGAACCACTCGGCTGATTCTTCTTCAATATGCGCTTCACCAACATGCAGTGTTTCCTTGATTGAATTAGCTCTCACACCAATATTTGCGCCTAGAGCCTTTGTATTGAGGGCTATCTGAAAACGGCTTTGGAGCTGAAGTTGTCTGTGAACGTGGAGTTGGTGGCATGTGAAACCCGCATGTGGAGCATGGGTTTGTGGGGGATGCTCACTAAGCTTCATTTCAGTCCTAGATAATGCACTCAAAGGGCATTAAGCCTAGAGTATGAAAACTGAGTTTCCTTGAGAGCTGCTTGGAAGCCTGGTGGTGTGTGAAGTTAGGGAGCCGAATGGAGTTGTTCTCCCACAAGAACCACTCGGCTGATTCTTCTTCAATATGCGCTTCACCAACATGCAGTGTTTCCTTGATTGAATTAGCTCTCACACCAATATTTGCGCCTAGAGCCTTTACATTGAGGGCTATCTGAAAACGGCTTTGGCTAGGAAGTTGTCTGTGAATCTGGAGTTGGTGGCATGTGAAACCCGCATGTGGAGCATTGGTTTGTGGGGGATGCTCACTAAGCTTCATTTCAGTCCTAGATAATGCACTCAAAGGGCATTAAGCATAGAGAATGAAAACTGAGTTTCCTTGAGAGCTGCTTGGAAGCCTGGTGGTGTGTGAAGTTAGTGAGCCAAATGGAGCTGTTCTCCCACAAGAACCACTCGGCTGATTCTTCTTCAATATGCGCTTCACCAACATGCAGTGTTTCCTTGATTGAATTAGCTCTCACAGCAATATTTGCGCCTAGAGCATTCGCATTAAGGGCTATCTGAAAACGGCTTTGGCGCTGAAGTTGTCTGTGAATGTGGAGTTGGTGGCATGTGAAACCCGAATGTGGAGCATTGGTTTGTGTGGGAAGCTCACCAAGCTTCATTTCAGTCCTAGGCCCTCAAAGGGCATTAAGCCTAGAGTGTGAAAACTGAGTTTCCTTGAGAGCTGCTTGGAAGCCTGATGGTGTGTGAAGTTAGTGAGCCAAATGGAGTTGTTCTCCCACAAGAACCACTCGGCTGATTCTTCTTCAATATGCGCTTCACCAACATGCAGTGTTTCCTTTTTTGAATTAGCTCTCACACCAATATTTGCGCCTAGAGCCTTTGTATTGAGGGCTATCTGAAAACGGCTTTGGCGCTGAAGTTGTCTGTGAATGTGGAGTTGGTGGCATGTGAAACCCGCATGTGGAGCATTGGTTTGTGTGGGATGCTCTACCAGGTTCATTCCTAGATAATGTACTCAAAGGGCATTACGCCTGCAGTGTGAAAACTGAGTTTCCTTGAGAGCTGCTTGGAAGCCTGATGGTGTGTGAAGTTAGTGAGCCAAATGGAGTTGTTCTTCCACGAGAACCACTCGGCTGATTCTTCTTCAATATGCGCTTCACCAACATGCATTGTTTCCTTGATTGAATTAGCTCTCACACCAATATTTGCGCCTAGAGCCTTCGCATTGAGGGCTATCTGAAAACGGCTTTGGCGCTGAAGTTGTCTGTGAATGTGGAGTTGGTGGCATGTGAAACCCGCATGTGGAGCATTGGTTTGTGTGGGATGCTCTACCAGGTTCATTCCTAGATAATGCACTCAAAGGGCATTAAGCCTAGAGTGTGAAAACTGAGTTTCCTTGAGAGCTGCTTGGAAGCCTGATGGTGTGTGAAGTTAGTGAGCCAAATGGAGTTGTTCTCCCACAAGAACCACTCGGCTGATACTTCTTCAATTTGCGCTTCACCAATATGCAGTGTTTCCTTGATTGATTTAGCTCTCACACCAATATTTGCGCCTAGAGCCTTTGTATTGAGGGCTATCTGAAAACGGCTTTGGCTAGAAAGTTGTCTGTGAATGTGGAGTTGGTGGCATGTGAAACCTGCATGTGGAGCATTGGTTTGTGTGGGATGCTCTACCAGTTTCATTCCTAGATAATGCACTCAAAGGGCATTAAGCCTAGAGTGTGAAAACTGAGTTTCCTTGAGAGCTGCTTGGAAGCCTGATGGTGTGTGAAGTTAGTGAGCCAAATGGAGTTGTTCTCCCACAAGAACCACTCGGCTGATTCTTCTTCAATATGCGCTTCACCAACATGCAGTGTTTCCTTGATTGAATTAGCTCTCACACCAATATTTGCGCCTAGAGCCTTTGTATTGAGGGCTATCTGAAAACGGCTTTGGCGCTGAAGTTGTCTGTGAATGTGGAGTTGGTGGCATGTGAAACCCGCATGTGGAGCATTGGTTTGTGGGGGATGCTCACTAAGCTTCATTTCAGTCCTAGATAATGCACTCAAAGGGGATTAAGCCTAGAGTGTGAAAACTGAGTTTCCTCGAGAGCTGCTTGGAAGCCTGATGGTGTGTGAAGTTAGTGAGCCAAATGGAGTTGTTCTTCCATGAGAACCACTCGGCTGATTCTTCTTCAATATGCGCTTCACCAACATGCAGTGTTTCCTTGATTGAATTAGCTCTCACACCAATATTTGGGCTTAGAGCCTTCGCATTGAGGGCTATCTGCAAACGGCTTTGGCGCTGAAGTTGTCTGTGAATGTGGAGTTGGTGGCATGTGAAACCCGCATGTGGAACATTGGTTTGTGTGGGATGCTCTACCAGGTTCATTCCTAGATAATGCAGTCAAAGGGCATTAAGCCTAGAGTATGAAAACTGAGTTTCCTTGAGAGCTGCTTGGAAGCCTGATGGTGTGTGAAGTTAGTGAGCCAAATGGAGTTGTTCTCCCACAAGAACCACTCGGCTGATTCTTCTTCAACATGCGCTTCACCAACATGCAGTGTTTCCTTGATTGAATTAGCTCTCACACCAATATTTGCACCTAGAGCCTTTTTATTGAGGCCTATCTGAAAACGGCTTTATCTAGAAAGTTGTCTGTGAATGTGGAGTTGGTGGCATGTGAAACCCGCATGTGGAGCATTGGTTTGTGTGGGATGCTCTACCAGGTTCATTCCTAGATAATGCACTCAAAGGGCATTAAGCCTAGAGTGTGAAAACTGAGTTTCCTTGAGAGCTGCTTGGAAGCCTGATGGTGTGTGAAGTTAGGGAGCCAAATGGAGTTGTTCTTCCACGAGAACCACTTGGTTGATTCTTCTTCAATATGCGCTTCACCAACATGCAGTGTTTCCTTGATTGAATTAGCTCTCACACCAATATTTGCGCCTAGAGCCTTTGTATTGAAGGCTATCTGAAAACGGCTTTGGCGCTGAAGTTGTCTGTGAATGTGGAGTTGGTGGCATGTGAAACCCGCATGTGGAGCATTGGTTTGTGGGGGATGCTCACTAAGCTTCAATTCAGTCCTAGATAATGCACTCAAAGGGCATTAAGCATAGAGAATGAAAACTGAGTTTCCTTGAGAGCTGCTTGGAAGCCTGGTGGTGTGTGAAGTTAGGGAGCCGAATGGAGTTGTTCTCCCACAAGAACCACTCGGCTGATTCTTCTTCAATATGCGCTTCACCAACATGCAGTGTTTCCTTGATTGAATTAGCTCTCACACCAATATTTGCGCCTAGAGCCTTTACATTGAGGGCTATCTGAAAACGGCTTTGGCGCTGAAGTTGTCTGTGAATGTGGAGTTGGTGGCATGTGAAACCCGCATGTGGAGCATTGGTTTGTGTGGGAGGCTCCCCATGGTTCATTTCAGTCCTATGCACTCAAAGGGCATTAAGCCTAGAGTGTGAAAACTGAGTTTCCTTGAGAGCTGCTTGGAAGCCTGATGGTGTGTGAAGTTAGTGAGCCAAATGGAGTTGTTCTCCCACAAGAACCACTCGGCTGATTCTTCTTCAATATGCGCTTCACCAACATGCAGTGTTTCCTTTTTTGAATTAGCTCTCACACCAATATTTGCACCTAGAGCCTTTGTATTGAGGGCTATCTGAAAACGGCTTTGGCGCTGAAGTTGTCTGTGAATGTGGAGTTGGTGGCATGTGAATACCGCATGTGGAGCATTGGTTTGTGTGGGATGCTCTACCAGGTTCATTCCTAGATAATGCACTCAATGGGCACTAAGCATAGAGTGTGAAAACTGAGTTTCCTTGAGAGCTGATTGGAAGCCTGATGGTGTGTGAAGTTAGTGAGCCAAATGGAGTTGTTCTCCCACAAGAACCACTCGGCTGATTCTTCTTCAATATGCGCTTCACCAACATGCAGTGTTTCCTTGATTGAATTAGCTCTCACACCAATATTTGCGCCTAGAGCCTTTGTATTGAGGGCTATCTGAAAACTGCTTTGGCGCTGAAGTTGTGTGTGAATGTGGAGTTGGTGGCATGTGAAACCCGCATGTGGAGCATTGCTTTGTGTGGGACGCTCACCAAGCTTCATTTCAGTCCTCGGCACTCAAAGGGCATTAAGCCTAGAGTGTGAAAACTGAGTTTCCTTGAGAGCTGCTTGGAAGCCTGATGGTGTGTGAAGTTAGTGAGCCAAATGGAGTTGTTCTTCCATGAGAACCACTCGGCTGATTCTTCTTCAATATGCGCTTTCACCAACATGCAGTGTTTCCTTGATTGAATTAGCTCTCACACCAATATTTGCGCCTAGAGCCTTTGTATTGAGGGCTATCTGAAAACGGCTTTGGCGCTGAAGTTGTCTGTGAATGTGGAGTTGGTGGCATGTGAAACCCGCATGTGGAGCATTGGTTTGTGGGGGATGTTCACTAAGCTTCATTTCAGTCCTAGATAATGCACTCAAAGGGGATTAAGCCTAGAGTGTGAAAACTGAGTTTCCTTGAGAGCTGCTTGGAAGCCTGATGGTGTGTGAAGTTAGTGAGCCAAATGGAGTTGTTCTTCCATGAGAACCACTCGGCTGATTCTTCTTCAATATGCGCTTCACCAACATGCAGTGTTGCCTTGATTGAATTAGCTCTCACACCAATATTTGCGCTTAGAGCCTTCGCATTGAGGGCTATCTGAAAACGGCTTTGGCGCTGAAGTTGTCTGTGAATGTGGAGTTGGTGGCATGTGAAACCCGCATGTGGAACATTGGTTTGTGTGGGATGCTATACCAGGTTCATTCCTAGATAATGCAGTCAAAGGGCATTAAGCCTAGAGTATCAAAACTGAGTTTCCTTGAGAGCTGCTTGGAAGCCTGATGGTGTGTGAAGTTAGTGAGCCAAATGGAGTTGTTCTCCCACAAGAACCACTCGGCTGATTCTTCTTCAACATGCGCTTCACCAACATGCAGTGTTTCCTTGATTGAATTAGCTCTCACACCAATATTTGCACCAAGAGCCTTTTTATTGAGGGCTATCTGAAAACGGCTTTATCTAGAAAGTTGTCTGTGAATGTGGAGTTGGTGGCATGTGAAACCCGCATGTGGAGCATTGGTTTGTGTGGGATGCTCTACCAGTTTCATTCCTAGATAATGCACTCAAAGGGCATTAAGCCTAGAGTGTGAAAACTGAGTTTCCTTGAGAGCTGCTTGGAAGCCTGATGGTGTGTGAAGTTAGGGAGCCAAATGGAGTTGTTCTTCCACGAGAACCACTCGGCTGATTCTTCTTCAATATGCGCTTCACCAACATGCAGTGTTTCCTTGATTGAATTAGCTCTCACACCAATATTTGCGCCTAGAGCCTTTGTATTGAGGGCTATCTGAAAACGGCTTTGGCGCTGAAGTTGTCTGTGAATGTGGAGTTGGTGGCATGTGAAACCCGCATGTGGAGCATTGGTTTGTGTGGGATGCTCTACCAGTTTCATTCCTAGATAATGCACTCAAAGGGCATTAAGCCTGCAGTGTGAAAACTGAGTTTCCTTGAGAGCTGATTGGAAGCCTGATGGTGTGTGAAGTTAGTGAGCCAAATGGAGTTGTTCTCCCACAAGAACCACTCGGCTGATTCTACTTCAATATGCGCTTCACCAACATGCAGTGTTTCCTTGATTGAATTACCTCTCACACCAATATTTAAGCCTAGAGCCATTGTATTGAAGGTTGTATGAAAACTGCTTTGGCGCTGAAGTTGTCTGTGAATGTGGAGTTGGTGGCATGTGAAACCCGCATGTGGAGCATTGGTTTGTGTGGGAAGTTCCCCATGGTTCATTTCAGTCCTATGCACTCAAAGGGCATTAAGCCTAGAGTGTGAAAACTGAGTTTCCTTGAGAGCTGCTTGGAAGCCTGATGGTGTGTGAAGTTAGTGAGCCAAATGGAGTTGTTCTCCCACAAGAACCACTCGGCTGATTCTTCTTCAATATGCGCTTCACCAACATGCAGTGTTTCCTTTTTTGAATTAGCTCTCACACCAATATTTGCACCTAGAGCCTTTGTATTGAGGGCTATCTGAAAACGGCTTTGGCTAGGAAGTTTTCTGTGAATGTGGAGTTGGTGGCATGTGAAACCCGCATGTGGAGCATTGGTTTGTGTGGGATGCTCTACCAGTTTCATTCCTAGATAATGCACTCAATGGGCACTAAGCATAGAGTGTGAAAACTGAGTTTCGTTGAGAGCTGCTTGGAAGCCTGATGGTGTGTGAAGTTAGTGAGCCAAATGGAGTTGTTCTCCACAAGAACCACTCGGCTGATTCTTCTTCAATATGCGCTTCACCAACATGCAGTGTTTTCCTTGATTGAATTAGCTCTCACACCAATATTTGCGCCTAGAGCCTTTGTATTGCGGGCTATCTGAAAAACTGCTTTGGCGCTGAAGTTGTGTGTGAATGTGGAGTGGTGGCATGTGAAACCCGCATGTGGAGCATTGCTTTGTGTGGGAAGCTCACCAAGCTTCATTTCAGTCCTTGGCACTCAAAGGGCATTAAGCCTAGAGTGTGAAAACTGAGTTTCCTTGAGAGCTGCTTGGAAGCCTGATGGTGTGTGAAGTTAGTGAGCCAAATGGAGTTGTTCTTCCATGAGAACCACTCGGCTGATTCTTCTTCAATATGCGCTTCACCAACATGCAGTGTTTCCTTGATTGAATTAGCTCTCACACCAATATTTGCGCCTAGAGCCTTTACATTGAGGGCTCTCTGAAAACGGCTTTGGCGCTGAAGTTGTCTGTGAATGTGGAGTTGGTGGCATGTGAATACCGCATGTGGAACATTGGTTTGTGTGGATGCTCTACCAGGTTCATTCCTAGATAATGCAGTCAAAGGGCATTAAGCCTAGAGTATGAAAACTGAGTTTCCTTGAGAGCTGCTTGGAAGCCTGATGGTGTGTGAAGTTAGTGAGCCAAATGGAGTTGTTCTCCCACAAGAACCACTCGGCTGATTCTTCTTCAATATGCGCTTCACCAACATGCAGTGTTTCCTTGATTGAATTAGCTCTCACACCAATATTTGCGCCTAGAGCCTTCGCATTAAGGGCTATCTGAAAACGGCTTTGGCGCTGAAGTTGTCTGTGAATGTGGAGTTGGTGGCATGTGAAACCCGAATGTGGAGCATTGGTTTGTGTGGGAAGCTCACCAAGCTTCATTTCAGTCCTAGGCCCTCAAAGGGCATTAAGACTAGAGTGTGAAAACTGAGTTTCCTTGAGAGCTGCTTGGAAGCCTGATGGTGTGTGAAGTTAGTGAGCCAAATGGAGTTGTTCTCCCACAAGAACCACTCGGCTGATTCTTCTTCAATGTGCGCTTCACCAACATGCAGTGTTTCCTTGATTGAATTAGCTCTCACACCAATATTTGCGCCTAGAGCCTTTGCATTGAGATCTATCTGAAAACGGCTTTGGCGCTGAAGTTGTCTGTGAATGTGGAGTTGGTGGCATGTGAAACCCGCATGTGGAGCATTGGTTTGTGTGGGATGCTCACTAAGCTTCATTTCAGTCCTAGATAATGCACTCAAAGGGGATTAAGCCTAGAGTGTGAAAACTGAGTTTCCTTGAGAGCTGCTTGGAAGCCTGATGGTGTGTGAAGTTAGTGAGACAAATGGAGTTGTTCTTCCACGAGAACCACTCGGCTGATTCTTCTTCAATATGCGCTTCACCAACATGCAGTGTTTCCTTGATTGAATTAGCTCTCACACCAATATTTGCGCTTAGAGCCTTCGCATTGAGGGCTATCTGAAAACGGCTTTGGCGCTGAAGTTGTCTGTGAATGTGGAGTTGGTGGCATGTGAAAACCGCATGTGGAACATTGGTTTGTGTGGGATGCTCTACCAGGTTCATTCCTAGATAATGCAGTCAAAGGGCATTAAGCCTAGAGTATGAAAACTGAGTTTCCTTGAGAGCTGCTTGGAAGCCTGATGGTGTGTGAAATTAGTGAGCCAAATGGAGTTGTTCTCCCACAAGAACCACTCGGCTGATTCTTCTTCAATATGCGCTTCACCAACATGCAGTGTTTCCTTGATTGAATTAGCTCTCACACCAATATTTGCGCTTAGAGCCTTTTTATTGAGGGCTATCTGAAAACGGCTTTATCTAGAAAGTTGTCTGTGAATGTGGAGTTGGTGGCATGTGAAACCCTCATGTGGAGCATTGGTTTGTGTGGGATGCTCTACCAGTTTCAATCCTAGATAATGCACTCAAAGGGCATTAAGGCTAGAGTGTGAAAACTGAGTTTCGTTGAGAGCTGCTTGGAAGCCTGATGGTGTGTGAAGTTAGGGAGCCAAATGGAGTTGTTCTCCCACAAGAACCACTTGGCTGATTCTTCTTCAATATGCGCTTCACCAACATGCAGTGTTTCCTTGATTGAATTAGCTCTCACACCAATATTTGCGCCTAGAGCCTTTGTATTGAGGGCTATCTGAAAACGGCTTTGGCGCTGAAGTTGTCTGTGAATGTGGAGTTGGTGGCATGTGAAACCCGCATGTGGAGCATTGGTTTGTGGGGGATGCTCACTAAGCTTCATTTCAGTCCTAGATAATGCACTCAAAGGGCATTAAGCATAGAGAATGAAAACTGAGTTTCCTTGAGAGCTGCTTGGAAGCCTGGTGGTGTGTGAAGTTAGGGAGCCGAATGGAGTTGTTCTCCCACAAGAACCACTCGGCTGATTCTTCTTCAACATGCGCTTCACCAACATGCAGTGTTTCCTTGATTGAATTAGCTCTCACACCAATATTTGCGCCTAGAGCCTTTGTATTGAGGGCTATCTGAAAACGGCTTTGGCGCTGAAGTTGTCTGTGAATGTGGAGTTGGTGGCATGTGAAACCCGCATGTGGAGCATTGGTTTGTGTGGGATGCTCTACCAGTTTCATTCCTAGATAATGCAGTCAAAGGGCATTAAGCCTGCAGTGTGAAAACTGAGTTTCCTTGAGAGCTGATTGGAAGCCTGATGGTGTGTGAAGTTAGTGAGCCAAATGGAGTTGTTCTCCCACAAGAACCACTCGGCTGATTCTACTTCAATATGCGCTTCACCAACATGCAGTGTTTCCTTGATTGAATTACCTCTCACACCAATATTTAAGCCTAGAGCCATTGTATTGAAGGTTGTCTGAAAACTGCTTTGGCGCTGAAGTTGTCTGTGAATGTGGAGTTGGTGGCATGTGAAACCCGCATGTGGAGCATTGCTTTGTGTGGGAAGCTCAGCAAGCTTCATTTCAGTCCTAGATAATGCACTCAAAGGGGATTAAGCCTAGAGTGTGAAAACTGAGTTTCCTTGAGAGCTGCTTGGAAGCCTGATGGTGTGTGAAGTTAGTGAGACAAATGGAGTTGTTCTTCCACGAGAACCACTCGGCTGATTCTTCTTCAATATGCGCTTCACCAACATGCAGTGTTTCCTTGATTGAATTAGCTCTCACACCAATATTTGCGCTTAGAGCCTTCGCATTGAGGGCTATCTGAAAACGGCTTTGGCGCTGAAGTTGTCTGTGAATGTGGAGTTGGTGGCATGTGAAAACCGCATGTGGAACATTGGTTTGTGTGGGATGCTCTACCAGGTTCATTCCTAGATAATGCAGTCAAAGGGCATTAAGCCTAGAGTATGAAAACTGAGTTTCCTTGAGAGCTGCTTGGAAGCCTGATGGTGTGTGAAATTAGTGAGCCAAATGGAGTTGTTCTCCCACAAGAACCACTCGGCTGATTCTTCTTCAATATGCGCTTCACCAACATGCAGTGTTTCCTTGATTGAATTAGCTCTCACACCAATATTTGCGCTTAGAGCCTTTTTATTGAGGGCTATCTGAAAACGGCTTTATCTAGAAAGTTGTCTGTGAATGTGGAGTTGGTGGCATGTGAAACCCTCATGTGGAGCATTGGTTTGTGTGGGATGCTCTACCAGTTTCAATCCTAGATAATGCACTCAAAGGGCATTAAGGCTAGAGTGTGAAAACTGAGTTTCGTTGAGAGCTGCTTGGAAGCCTGATGGTGTGTGAAGTTAGGGAGCCAAATGGAGTTGTTCTCCCACAAGAACCACTTGGCTGATTCTTCTTCAATATGCGCTTCACCAACATGCAGTGTTTCCTTGATTGAATTAGCTCTCACACCAATATTTGCGCCTAGAGCCTTTGTATTGAGGGCTATCTGAAAACGGCTTTGGCGCTGAAGTTGTCTGTGAATGTGGAGTTGGTGGCATGTGAAACCCGCATGTGGAGCATTGGTTTGTGGGGGATGCTCACTAAGCTTCATTTCAGTCCTAGATAATGCACTCAAAGGGCATTAAGCATAGAGAATGAAAACTGAGTTTCCTTGAGAGCTGCTTGGAAGCCTGGTGGTGTGTGAAGTTAGGGAGCCGAATGGAGTTGTTCTCCCACAAGAACCACTCGGCTGATTCTTCTTCAACATGCGCTTCACCAACATGCAGTGTTTCCTTGATTGAATTAGCTCTCACACCAATATTTGCGCCTAGAGCCTTTGTATTGAGGGCTATCTGAAAACGGCTTTGGCGCTGAAGTTGTCTGTGAATGTGGAGTTGGTGGCATGTGAAACCCGCATGTGGAGCATTGGTTTGTGTGGGATGCTCTACCAGTTTCATTCCTAGATAATGCAGTCAAAGGGCATTAAGCCTGCAGTGTGAAAACTGAGTTTCCTTGAGAGCTGATTGGAAGCCTGATGGTGTGTGAAGTTAGTGAGCCAAATGGAGTTGTTCTCCCACAAGAACCACTCGGCTGATTCTACTTCAATATGCGCTTCACCAACATGCAGTGTTTCCTTGATTGAATTACCTCTCACACCAATATTTAAGCCTAGAGCCATTGTATTGAAGGTTGTCTGAAAACTGCTTTGGCGCTGAAGTTGTCTGTGAATGTGGAGTTGGTGGCATGTGAAACCCGCATGTGGAGCATTGCTTTGTGTGGGAAGCTCAGCAAGCTTCATTTCAGTCCTAGGCACTCAAAGGGCATTAAGCCTAGAGTGTGAAAACTGAGTTTCCTTGAGAGCTGCTTGGAAGCCTGATGGTGTGTGAAGTTAGTGAGCCAAATGGAGTTGTTCTTCCACGAGAACCACTCGGCTGATTCTTCTTCAATATGCGCTTCACCAACATGCATTGATTCCTTGATTGAATTAGCTCTCACACCAATATTTGCGCCTAGAGCCTTCGCATTGAGGGCTATCTGAAAACGGCTTTGGCGCTGAAGTTGTCTGTGAATGTGGAGTTGGTGGCATGTGAAACCCGCATGTGGAGCATTGGTTTGTGGGGGATGCTCTACCAGGTTCATTCCTAGATAATGCACTCAAAGGGCATTAAGCCTAGAGTGTGAAAACTGAGTTTCCTTGAGAGCTGCTTGGAAGCCTGATGGTGTGTGAAGTTAGTGAGACAAATGGAGTTGTTCTCCCACAAGAACCACTCGGCTGATTCTTCTTCAATATGCGCTTCACCAACATGCAGTGTTTCATTGATTGAATTAGCTCTCACACCAATATTTGCGCCTAGAGCCTTCGCATTAAGGGCTATCTGAAAACGGCTTTGGCGCTGAAGTTGTCTGTGAATGTGGAGTTGGTGGCATGTGAAACCCGAATGTGGAGCATTGGTTTGTGTGGGAAGCTCACCAAGCTTCATTTCAGTCCTAGGCCCTCAAAGGGCATTAAGACTAGAGTGTGAAAACTGAGTTTCCTTGAGAGCTGCTTGGAAGCCTGATGGTGTGTGAAGTTAGTGAGCCAAATGGAGTTGTTCTCCCACAAGAACCACTCGGCTGATTCTTCTTCAATATGCGCTTCACCAACATGCAGTGTTTCCTTGATTGAATTAGCTCTCACACCAATATTTGCACCTAGAGCCTTTGTATTGAGGGTTATCTGAAAACGGCTTTGGCGCTGAAGTTGTCTGTGAATGTGGAGTTGGTGGCATGTGAAACCCGCATGTGGAGCATTGGTTTGTGTGGGATGCTCACTAAGCTTCATTTCAGTCCTAGATAATGCACTCAAAGGGGATTAAGCCTAGAGTGTGAAAACTGAGTTTCCTTGAGAGCTGCTTGGAAGCCTGATGGTGTGTGAAGTTAGTGAGCCAAATGGAGTTGTTCTTCCACGAGAACCACTCGGCTGATTCTTCTTCAATATGCGCTTCACCAACATGCAGTGTTTCCTTGATTGAATTTGCTCTCACACCAATATTTGCGCTTAGAGCCTTCGCATTGAGGGCTATCTGAAAACGGCTTTGGCGCTGAAGTTGTCTGTGAATGTGGAGTTGGTGGCATGTGAAACCCGCATGTGGAACATTGGTTTGTGTGGGATGCTCTACCAGGTTCATTCCTAGATAATGCAGTCAAATGGCATTAAGCCTAGAGTATGAAAACTGAGTTTCCTTGAGAGCTGCTTGGAAGCCTGATGGTGTGTGAAATTAGTGAGCCAAATGGAGTTGTTCTCCCACAAGAACCACTCGGCTGATTCTTCTTCAATATGCGCTTCACCAACATGCAGTGTTTCCTTGATTGAATTAGCTCTCACACCAATATTTGCGCTTAGAGCCTTTTTATTGAGGGCTATCTGAAAACGGCTTTATCTAGAAAGTTGTCTGTGAATGTGGAGTTGGTGGCATGTGAAACCCTCATGTGGAGCATTGGTTTGTGTGGGATGCTCTACCAGTTTCAATCCTAGATAATGCACTCAAAGGGCATTAAGGCTAGAGTGTGAAAACTGAGTTTCGTTGAGAGCTGCTTGGAAGCCTGATGGTGTGTGAAGTTAGGGAGCCAAATGGAGTTGTTCTCCCACAAGAACCACTTGGCTGATTCTTCTTCAATATGCGCTTCACCAACATGCAGTGTTTCCTTGATTGAATTAGCTCTCACACCAATATTTGCGCCTAGAGCCTTTGTATTGAGGGCTATCTGAAAACGGCTTTGGCTAGGAAGTTGTCTGTGAATCTGGAGTTGGTGGCATGTGAAACCCGCATGTGGAGCATTGGTTTGTGGGGGATGCTCACTAAGCTTCATTTCAGTCCTAGATAATGCACTCAAAGGGCATTAAGCATAGAGAATGAAAACTGAGTTTCCTTGAGAGCTGCTTGGAAGCCTGGTGGTGTGTGAAGTTAGGGAGCCGAATGGAGTTGTTCTCCCACAAGAACCACTCGGCTGATTCTTCTTCAATATGCGCTTCACCAACATGCAGTGTTTCCTTGATTGAATTAGCTCTCACACAAATATTTGCGCCTAGAGCCTTTGTATTGAGGGCTATCTGAAAACGGCTTTGGCGCTGAAGTTGTCTGTGAATGTGGAGTTGGTGGCATGTGAAACCCGCATGTGGAGCATTGGTTTGTGTGGGATGCTCTACCAGTTTCATTCCTAGATAATGCACTCAAATGGCATTAAGCCTGCAGTGTGAAAACTGAGTTTCCTTGAGAGCTGATTGGAAGCCTGATGGTGTGTGAAGTTAGTGAGCCAAATGGAGTTGTTCTCCCACAAGAACCACTCGGCTGATTCTACTTCAATATGCGCTTCACCAACATGCATTGATTCCTTGATTGAATTTGCTCTCACACCAATATTTGCGCCTAGAGCCTTCGCATTGAGGGCTATCTGAAAACGGCTTTGGCGCTGAAGTTGTCTGTGAATGTGGAGTTGGTGGCATGTGAAACCCGCATGTGGAGCATTGGTTTGTGTGGGATGCTCTCCCAGGTTCATTCCTAGATAATGCACTCAAAGGGCATTAAGATTAGAGTGTGAAAACTGAGTTTCCTTGAGAGCTGCTTGGAAGCCTGATGGTGTGTGAAGTTAGTGAGCCAAATGGAGTTGTTCTTCCACGAGAACCACTCGGCTGATTCTTCTTCAATATGCGCTTCACCAACATGCAGTGTTTCCTTGATTGAATTAGCTCTCACACCAATATTTGCGCTTAGAGCCTTCGCATTGAGGGCTATCTGAAAACGGCTTTGGCGCTGAAGTTGTCTGTGAATGTGGAGTTGGTGGCATGTGAAACCCGCATGTGGAACATTGGTTTGTGTGGGATGCTCTACCAGGTTCATTCCTAGATAATGCAGTCAAAGGGCATTAAGCCTAGAGTATGAAAACTGAGTTTCCTTGAGAGCTGCTTGGAAGCCTGATGGTGTGTGAAATTAGTGAGCCAAATGGAGTTGTTCTCCCACAAGAACCACTCGGCTGATTCTTCTTCAATATGCGCTTCACCAACATGCAGTGTTTCCTTGATTGAATTAGCTCTCACACCAATATTTGCGCCTAGAGCCTTTTTATTGAGGGCTATCTGAAAACGGCTTTATCTAGAAAGTTGTCTGTGAATGTGGAGTTGGTGGCATGTGAAACCCTCATGTGGAGCATTGCTTTGTGTGGGATGCTCTACCAGTTTCATTCCTAGATAATGCACTCAAAGGGCATTAAGGCTAGAGTGTGAAAACTGAGTTTCCTTGAGAGCTGCTTGGAAGCCTGATGGTGTGTGAAGTTAGTGAGCCAAATGGAGTTGTTCTCCCACAAGAACCACTCGGCTGATTCTTCTTCAATATGCGCTTCACCAACATGCAGTGTTTCCTTGATTGAATTAGCTCTCACACCAATAGTTGAGCCTAGAGCCTTTGTATTGAGGGCTATCTGAAAACGGCTTTGGAGCTGAAGTTGTCTGTGAATGTGGAGTTGGTGGCATGTGAAACCCGCATGTGGAGCAATGGTTTGTGTGGGATGCTCACTAAGCGTCATTTCAGTCCTAGATAATGCACTCAAAGGGCATTAAGCATAGAGAATGAAAACTGAGTTTCCTTGAGAGCTGCTTGGAAGCCTGGTGGTGTGTGAAGTTAGTGAGCCAAATGGAGTTGTTCTCCCACAAGAACCACTCGGCTGATTCTTCTTCAATATGCGCTTCACCAACATGCAGTGTTTCCTTGATTGAATTAGCTCTCACACCAATATTTGCGCCTAGAGCCTTTACATTGAGGGCTATCTGAAAACGGCTTTGGCGCTGAAGTTGTCTGTGAATGTGGAGTTGGTGGCATGTGAAACCCGCATGTGGAGCATTGATTTGTGTGGGAAGCTCCCCATGGTTCATTTCAGTCCTATGCACTCAAAGGGCATTAAGCCTAGAGTGTGAAAACTGAGTTTCCTTGAGAGCTGCTTGGAAGCCTGATGGTGTGTGAAGTTAGTGAGACAAATGGAGTTGTTCTCCCACAAGAACCACTCGGCTGATTCTTCTTCAATATGCGCTTCACCAACATGCAGTGTTTCCTTGATTGAATTAGCTCTCACACCAATATTTGCGCCTAGAGCCTTCGCATTAAGGGCTATCTGAAAACGGCTTTGGCGCTGAAGTTGTCTGTGAATGTGGAGTTGGTGGCATGTGAAACCCGCATGTGGAGCATTGGTTTGTGTGGGAAGCTCACCAAGCTTCATTTCAGTCCTAGGCCCTCAAAGGGCATTAAGCCTAGAGTGTGAAAGATGAGTTTCCTTGAGAGCTCCTTGGAAGCCTGATGGTGTGTGAAGTTAGTAAGCCAAATGGAGTTGTTCTCCCACAAGAACCACTCGGCTGATTCTTCTTCAATATGCGCTTCACCAACATGCAGTGTTTCCTTGATTGAATTAGCTCTCACACCAATATTTGCGCCTAGAGCCTTTGTATTGAGGGCTATCTGAAAACGGCTTTATCTAGAAAGTTGTCTGTGAATGTGGAGTTGGTGGCATGTGAAACCCGCATGTGGAGCATTGGTTTGTGGGGGATGCTCTACCAGGTTCATTCCTAGATAATGCACTCAAAGGGCATTAAGCCTAGAGTGTGAAAACTGAGTTTCCTTGAGAGCTGCTTGGAAGCCTGATGGTGTGTGAAGTTAGGGAGCCAAATGGAGTTGTTCTCCCACAAGAACCACTCGGCTGATTCTTCTTCAATATGCGCTTCACCAACATGCAGTGTTTCCTTGATTGAATTAGCTCTCACACCAATATTTGCGCCTAGAGCCTTTGTATTGAGGGCTATCTGAAAACGGCTTTGGAGCTGAAGTTGTCTGTGAATGTGGAGTTGGTGGCATGTGAAACCCGCATGTGGAGCATTGGTTTGTGTGGGATGCTCACTAAGCTTCATTTCAGTCCTAGATAATGCACTCAAAGGGCATTAAGCATAGAGAATGAAAACTGAGTTTCCTTGAGAGCTGCTTGGAAGCCTGATGGTGTGTGAAGTTAGTGAGCCAAATGGAGTTGTTCTTCCACGAGAACCACTCGGCTGATTCTTCTTCAATATGCGCTTCACCAACATGCAGTGTTTCCTTGATTGAATTAGCTCTCACACCAATATTTGCGCTTAGAGCCTTCGCATTGAGGGCTATCTGAAAACGGCTTTGGCGCTGAAGTTGTCTGTGAATGTGGAGTTGGTGGCATGTGAAAACCGCATGTGGAACATTGGTTTGTGTGGGATGCTCTACCAGGTTCATTCCTAGATAATGCAGTCAAAGGGCATTAAGCCTAGAGTATGAAAACTGAGTTTCCTTGAGAGCTGCTTGGAAGCCTGATGGTGTGTGAAATTAGTGAGCCAAATGGAGTTGTTCTCCCACAAGAACCACTCGGCTGATTCTTCTTCAATATGCGCTTCACCAACATGCAGTGTTTCCTTGATTGAATTAGCTCTCACACCAATATTTGCGCCTAGAGCCTTTCTATTGAGGGCTATCGGAAAACGGCTTTGGCGCTGAAGTTGTCTGTGAATGTGGAGTTGGTGGCATGTGAAACCCGCATGTGGAGCATTGGTTTGTGTGGGAAGCTCCCCATGGTTCATTTCAGTCCTAGAAAATGCACTCAAAGGGCATTAAGCATAGAGAATGAAAACTGAGTTTCCTTGAGAGCTGCTTGGAAGCCTGGTAGTGTGTGAAGTTAGGGAGCCGAATGGAGTTGTTCTCCCACAAGAACCACTCGGCTGATTCTTCTTCAATATGCGCTTCACCAACATGCAGTGTTTCCTTGATTGAATTAGCTCTCACACCAATATTTGCGCCTAGAGCCTTTACATTGAGGGCTATCTGAAAACGGCTTTGGCGCTGAAGTTGTCTGTGAATGTGGAGTTGGTGGCATGTGAAACCCGCATGTGGAGCATTGGTTTGAGTGGGAAGCTCCCCATGGTTCATTTCAGTCCTATGCACTCAAAGGGCATTAAGCCTAGAGTGTGAAAACTGAGTTTCCTTGCGAGCTGATTGGAAGCCTGATGGTGTGTGAAGTTAGTGAGACAAATGGAGTTGTTCTCCCACAAGAACCACTCGGCTGATTCTTCTTCAATATGCGCTTCACCAACATGCAGTGTTTCCTTGATTGAATTAGCTCTCACACCAATATTTGCGCCTAGAGCCTTCGCATTAAGGGCTATCTGAAAACGGCTTTGACGCTGAAGTTGTCTGTGAATGTGGAGTTGGTGGCATGTGAAACCCGAATGTGGAGCATTGGTTTGTGTGGGAAGCTCACCAAGCTTCATTTCAGTCCTAGGCCCTCAAAGGGCATTAAGCCTAGAGTGTGAAAACTGAGTTTCCTTGAGAGCTGCTTGGAAGCCTGATGGTGTGTGAAGTTAGGGAGCCAAATGGAGTTGTTCTCCCACAAGAACCACTCGGCTGATTCTTCTTCAATATGCGCTTCACCAACATGCAGTGTTTCCTTGATTGAATTAGCTCTCACACCAATATTTGCGCCTAGAGCCTTCGTATTGAGGGCTATCTGAAAACGGCTTTGGCGCTGAAGTTGTCTGTGAATGTGGAGTTGGTGGCATGTGAAACCCGCATGTGGAGCATTGGTTTGTGTGGGATGCTCTACCAGGTTCATTCCTAGATAATGCAGTCAAAGGGCATTAAGCCTAGAGTATGAAAACTGAGTTTCCTTGAGAGCTGCTTGGAAGCCTGATGGTGTGTGAAATTAGTGAGCCAAATGGAGTTGTTCTCCCACAAGAACCACTCGGCTGATTCTTCTTCAATATGCGCTTCACCAACATGCAGTGTTTCCTTGATTGAATTAGCTCTCACACCAATATTTGCGCCTAGAGCCTTTCTATTGAGGGCTATCGGAAAACGGCTTTGGCGCTGAAGTTGTCTGTGAATGTGGAGTTGGTGGCATGTGAAACCCGCATGTGGAGCATTGGTTTGTGTGGGAAGCTCCCCATGGTTCATTTCAGTCCTAGAAAATGCACTCAAAGGGCATTAAGCATAGAGAATGAAAACTGAGTTTCCTTGAGAGCTGCTTGGAAGCCTGGTAGTGTGTGAAGTTAGGGAGCCGAATGGAGTTGTTCTCCCACAAGAACCACTCGGCTGATTCTTCTTCAATATGCGCTTCACCAACATGCAGTGTTTAATTGATTGAATTAGCTCTCACACCAATATTTGCGCCTAGAGCCTTTACATTGAGGGCTATCTGAAAACGGCTTTGGCGCTGAAGTTGTCTGTGAATGTGGAGTTGGTGGCATGTGAAACCCGCATGTGGAGCATTGGTTTGAGTGGGAAGCTCCCCATGGTTCATTTCAGTCCTATGCACTCAAAGGGCATTAAGCCTAGAGTGTGAAAACTGAGTTTCCTTGCGAGCTGATTGGAAGCCTGATGGTGTGTGAAGTTAGTGAGACAAATGGAGTTGTTCTCCCACAAGAACCACTCGGCTGATTCTTCTTCAATATGCGCTTCACCAACATGCAGTGTTTCCTTGATTGAATTAGCTCTCACACCAATATTTGCGCCTAGAGCCTTCGCATTAAGGGCTATCTGAAAACGGCTTTGACGCTGAAGTTGTCTGTGAATGTGGAGTTGGTGGCATGTGAAACCCGAATGTGGAGCATTGGTTTGTGTGGGAAGCTCACCAAGCTTCATTTCAGTCCTAGGCCCTCAAAGGGCATTAAGCCTAGAGTGTGAAAACTGAGTTTCCTTGAGAGCTGCTTGGAAGCCTGATGGTGTGTGAAGTTAGTGAGCCAAATGGAGTTGTTCTCCCACAAGAACCACTCGGCTGATTCTTCTTCAATATGCGCTTCACCAACATGCAGTGTTTCCTTGATTGAATTAGCTCTCACACCAATATTTGCGCCTAGAGCCTTCGTATTGAGGGCTATCTGAAAACGGCTTTGGCGCTGAAGTTGTCTGTGAATGTGGAGTTGGTGGCATGTGAAACCCGCATGTGGAGCATTGGTTTGTGTGGGATGCTCTACCAGGTTCATTCCTAGATAATGCAGTCAAAGGGCATTAAGCCTAGAGTATCAAAACTGAGTTTCCTTGAGAGCTGCTTGGAAGCCTGATGGTGTGTGAAGTTAGTGAGCCAAATGGAGTTGTTCTCCCACAAGAACCACTCGGCTGATTCTTCTTCAATATGCGCTTCACCAACATGCAGTGTTTCCTTGATTGAATTAGCTCTCACACCAATATTTGTGCCTAGAACCTTTTTATTGAGGGCTATCTGAAAACGGCTTTATCTAGAAAGTTGTCTGTGAATGTGGAGTTGGTGGCATGTGAAACCCGCATGTGGAGCATTGGTTTGTGTGGGATGCTCTACCAGTTTCATTCCTATATAATGCACTCAAAGGGCATTAAGGCTAGAGTGTGAAAACTGAGTTTCCTTGAGAGCTGCATGGAAGCCTGATGGTGTGTGAAGTTAGGGAGCCAAATGGAGTTGTTATCCCACAAGAACCACTCGGCTGATTCTTCTTCAATATGCGCTTCACCAACATGCAGTGTTTCCTTGATTGAATTAGCTCTCACACCAATATTTGCGCCTAGAGCCTTTGTTTTGAGGGCTATCTGAAAACGGCTTTGGCGCTGAAGTTGTCTGTGAATGTGGAGTTGGTGGCATGTGAAACCCGCATGTGGAGCATTGGTTTGTGGGGGATGCTCACTAAGCTTCATTTCAGTCCTAGATAATGCACTCAAAGGGCATTAAGCATAGAGAATGAAAACTGAGTTTCCTTGAGAGCTGCTTGGAAGCCAGGTGGTGTGTGAAGTTAGTGAGCCGAATGGAGTTGTTCTCCCACAAGAACCACTCGGCTGATTCTTCTTCAATATGCGCTTCACCAACATGCAGTGTTTCCTTGATTGAATTAGCTCTCACACCAATATTTGCGCCTAGAGCCTTTCTATTGAGGGCTATCTGAAAACGGCTTTGGCGCTGAAGTTGTCTGTAAATGTGGAGTTGGTGGCATGTGAAACCCGCATGTGGAGCATTGGTTTGTGTGGGAAGCTCCCCATGGTTCATTTCAGTCCTATGCACTCAAAGGGCATTAAGCCTAGAGTGTGAAAGCTGAGTTTCCTTGAGAGCTGCTTGGAAGCCTGATGGTGTGTGAAGTTAGTGAGACAAATGGAGTTGTTCTCCCACAAGAACCACTCGGCTGATTCTTCTTCAATATGCGCTTCACCAACATGCAGTGTTTCCTTGATTGAATTAGCTCTCACACCAATATTTGCGCCTAGAGCCTTCGCATTGAGGGCTATCTGAAAACGGCTTTGGCGCTGAAGTTGTCTGTGAATGTGGAGTTGGTGGCATGTGAAACCCGAATGTGGAGCATTGGTTTGTGTGGGAAGCTCACCAAGCTTCATTTCAGTCCTAGGCCCTCAAAGGGCATTAAGCCTAGAGTGTGAAAACTGAGTTTCCTTGAGAGCTGCTTGGAAGCCTGATGGTGTGTGAAGTTAATGAGCCAAATGGAGTTGTTCTCCCACAAGAACCACTCGGCTGATTCTTCTTCAATATGCGCTTCACCAACATACAGTGTTTCCTTTTTTGAATTAGCTCTCACACCAATATTTGCACCTAGAGCCTTTGTATTGAGGGCTATCTGAAAACGGCTTTGGCGCTGAAGTTGTCTGTGAATGTGGAGTTGGTGGCATGTGAAACCCGCATGTGGAGCATTGGTTTGTGGGGGATGCTCTACCAGGTTCATTCCTAGATAATGCACTCAAAGGGCATTAAGCCTAGAGTGTGAAAACTGAGTTTCCTTGAGAGCTGCTTGGAAGCCTGATGGTGTGTGAAGTTAGGGAGCCAAATGGAGTTGTTCTCCCACAAGAACCACTCGGCTGATTCTTCTTCAATATGCGCTTCACCAACATGCAGTGTTTCCTTGATTGAATTAGCTCTCACACCAATATTTGCGCCTAGAGCCTTTGTATTGAGGGCTATCTGAAAACGGCTTTGGAGCTGAAGTTGTCTGTGAATGTGGAGTTGGTGGCATGTGAAACCCGCATGTGGAGCATTGGTTTGTGTGGGATGCTCACTAAGCTTCATTTCAGTCCTAGATAATGCACTCAAAGGGCATTAAGCATAGAGAATGAAAACTGAGTTTCCTTGAGAGCTGCTTGGAAGCCAGATGGTGTGTGAAGTTAGTGAGCCAAATGGAGTTGTTCTTCCACGAGAACCACTCGGCTGATTCTTCTTCAATATGCGCTTCACCAACATGCAGTGTTTCCTTGATTGAATTAGCTCTCACACCAATATTTGCGCTTAGAGCCTTCGCATTGAGGGCTATCTGAAAACGGCTTTGGCGCTGAAGTTGTCTGTGAATGTGGAGTTGGTGGCATGTGAAAACCGCATGTGGAACATTGGTTTGTGTGGGATGCTCTACCAGGTTCATTCCTAGATAATGCAGTCAAAGGGCATTAAGCCTAGAGTATGAAAACTGAGTTTCCTTGAGAGCTGCTTGGAAGCCTGATGGTGTGTGAAATTAGTGAGCCAAATGGAGTTGTTCTCCCACAAGAACCACTCGGCTGATTCTTCTTCAATATGCGCTTCACCAACATGCAGTGTTTCCTTGATTGAATTAGCTCTCACACCAATATTTGCGCCTAGAGCCTTTCTATTGAGGGCTATCGGAAAACGGCTTTGGCGCTGAAGTTGTCTGTGAATGTGGAGTTGGTGGCATGTGAAACCCGCATGTGGAGCATTGGTTTGTGTGGGAAGCTCCCCATGGTTCATTTCAGTCCTAGAAAATGCACTCAAAGGGCATTAAGCATAGAGAATGAAAACTGAGTTTCCTTGAGAGCTGCTTGGAAGCCTGGTAGTGTGTGAAGTTAGGGAGCCGAATGGAGTTGTTCTCCCACAAGAACCACTCGGCTGATTCTTCTTCAATATGCGCTTCACCAACATGCAGTGTTTCCTTGATTGAATTAGCTCTCACACCAATATTTGCGCCTAGAGCCTTTACATTGAGGGCTATCTGAAAACGGCTTTGGCGCTGAAGTTGTCTGTGAATGTGGAGTTGGTGGCATGTGAAACCCGCATGTGGAGCATTGGTTTGAGTGGGAAGCTCCCCATGGTTCATTTCAGTCCTATGCACTCAAAGGGCATTAAGCCTAGAGTGTGAAAACTGAGTTTCCTTGCGAGCTGATTGGAAGCCTGATGGTGTGTGAAGTTAGTGAGACAAATGGAGTTGTTCTCCCACAAGAACCACTCGGCTGATTCTTCTTCAATATGCGCTTCACCAACATGCAGTGTTTCCTTGATTGAATTAGCTCTCACACCAATATTTGCGCCTAGAGCCTTCGCATTAAGGGCTATCTGAAAACGGCTTTGACGCTGAAGTTGTCTGTGAATGTGGAGTTGGTGGCATGTGAAACCCGAATGTGGAGCATTGGTTTGTGTGGGAAGCTCACCAAGCTTCATTTCAGTCCTAGGCCCTCAAAGGGCATTAAGCCTAGAGTGTGAAAACTGAGTTTCCTTGAGAGCTGCTTGGAAGCCTGATGGTGTGTGAAGTTAGTGAGCCAAATGGAGTTGTTCTCCCACAAGAACCACTCGGCTGATTCTTCTTCAATATGCGCTTCACCAACATGCAGTGTTTCCTTGATTGAATTAGCTCTCACACCAATATTTGCGCCTAGAGCCTTCGTATTGAGGGCTATCTGAAAACGGCTTTGGCGCTGAAGTTGTCTGTGAATGTGGAGTTGGTGGCATGTGAAACCCGCATGTGGAGCATTGGTTTGTGTGGGATGCTCTACCAGGTTCATTCCTAGATAATGCAGTCAAAGGGCATTAAGCCTAGAGTATCAAAACTGAGTTTCCTTGAGAGCTGCTTGGAAGCCTGATGGTGTGTGAAGTTAGTGAGCCAAATGGAGTTGTTCTCCCACAAGAACCACTCGGCTGATTCTTCTTCAATATGCGCTTCACCAACATGCAGTGTTTCCTTGATTGAATTAGCTCTCACACCAATATTTGTGCCTAGAACCTTTTTATTGAGGGCTATCTGAAAACGGCTTTATCTAGAAAGTTGTCTGTGAATGTGGAGTTGGTGGCATGTGAAACCCGCATGTGGAGCATTGGTTTGTGTGGGAAGCTCTACCAGTTTCATTCCTAGATAATGCACTCAAAGGGCATTAAGGCTAGAGTGTGAAAACTGAGTTTCCTTGAGAGCTGCTTGGAAGCCTGATGGTGTGTGAAGTTAGGGAGCCAAATGGAGTTGTTATCCCACAAGAACCACTCGGCTGATTCTTCTTCAATATGCGCTTCACCAACATGCAGTGTTTCCTTGATTGAATTAGCTCTCACACCAATATTTGCGCCTAGAGCCTTTGTTTTGAGGGCTATCTGAAAACGGCTTTGGCGCTGAAGTTGTCTGTGAATGTGGAGTTGGTGGCATGTGAAACCCGCATGTGGAGCATTGGTTTGTGGGGGATGCTCACTAAGCTTCATTTCAGTCCTAGATAATGCACTCAAAGGGCATTAAGCATAGAGAATGAAAACTGAGTTTCCTTGAGAGCTGCTTGGAAGCCAGGTGGTGTGTGAAGTTAGGGAGCCGAATGGAGTTGTTCTCCCACAAGAACCACTCGGCTGATTCTTCTTCAATATGCGCTTCACCAACATGCAGTGTTTCCTTGATTGAATTAGCTCTCACACCAATATTTGCGCCTAGAGCCTTTACATTGAGGGCTATCTGAAAACGGCTTTGGCGCTGAAGTTGTCTGTAAATGTGGAGTTGGTGGCATGTGAAACCCGCATGTGGAGCATTGGTTTGTGTGGGAAGCTCCCCATGGTTCATTTCAGTCCTATGCACTCAAAGGGCATTAAGCCTAGAGTGTGAAAGCTGAGTTTCCTTGAGAGCTGCTTGGAAGCCTGATGGTGTGTTAAGTTAGTGAGACAAATGGAGTTGTTCTCCCACAAGAACCACTCGGCTGATTCTTCTTCAATATGCGCTTCACCAACATGCAGTGTTTCCTTGATTGAATTAGCTCTCACACCAATATTTGCGCCTAGAGCCTTCGCATTGAGGGCTATCTGAAAACGGCTTTGGCGCTGAAGTTGTCTGTGAATGTGGAGTTGGTGGCATGTGAAACCCGAATGTGGAGCATTGGTTTGTGTGGGAAGCTCACCAAGCTTCATTTCAGTCCTAGGCCCTCAAAGGGCATTAAGCCTAGAGTGTGAAAACTGAGTTTCCTTGCGAGCTGATTGGAAGCCTGATGGTGTGTGAAGTTAGTGAGACAAATGGAGTTGTTCTCCCACAAGAACCACTCGGCTGATTCTTCTTCAATATGCGCTTCACCAACATGCAGTGTTTCCTTGATTGAATTAGCTCTCACACCAATATTTGCGCCTAGAGCCTTCGCATTAAGGGCTATCTGAAAACGGCTTTGACGCTGAAGTTGTCTGTGAATGTGGAGTTGGTGGCATGTGAAACCCGAATGTGGAGCATTGGTTTGTGTGGGAAGCTCACCAAGCTTCATTTCAGTCCTAGGCCCTCAAAGGGCATTAAGCCTAGAGTGTGAAAACTGAGTTTCCTTGAGAGCTGCTTGGAAGCCTGATGGTGTGTGAAGTTAGTGAGCCAAATGGAGTTGTTCTCCCACAAGAACCACTCGGCTGATTCTTCTTCAATATGCGCTTCACCAACATGCAGTGTTTCCTTGATTGAATTAGCTCTCACACCAATATTTGCGCCTAGAGCCTTCGTATTGAGGGCTATCTGAAAACGGCTTTGGCGCTGAAGTTGTCTGTGAATGTGGAGTTGGTGGCATGTGAAACCCGCATGTGGAGCATTGGTTTGTGTGGGATGCTCTACCAGGTTCATTCCTAGATAATGCAGTCAAAGGGCATTAAGCCTAGAGTATCAAAACTGAGTTTCCTTGAGAGCTGCTTGGAAGCCTGATGGTGTGTGAAGTTAGTGAGCCAAATGGAGTTGTTCTCCCACGAGAACCACTCGGCTGATTCTTCTTCAATATGCGCTTCACCAACATGCAGTGTTTCCTTGATTGAATTAGCTCTCACACCAATATTTGTGCCTAGAACCTTTTTATTGAGGGCTATCTGAAAACGGCTTTATCTAGAAAGTTGTCTGTGAATGTGGAGTTGGTGGCATGTGAAACCCGCATGTGGAGCATTGGTTTGTGTGGGATGCTCTACCAGTTTCATTCCTAGATAATGCACTCAAAGGGCATTAAGGCTAGAGTGTGAAAACTGAGTTTCCTTGAGAGCTGCTTGGAAGCCTGATGGTGTGTGAAGTTAGGGAGCCAAATGGAGTTGTTATCCCACAAGAACCACTCGGCTGATTCTTCTTCAATATGCGCTTCACCAACATGCAGTGTTTCCTTGATTGAATTAGCTCTCACACCAATATTTGCGCCTAGAGCCTTTGTTTTGAGGGCTATCTGAAAACGGCTTTGGCGCTGAAGTTGTCTGTGAATGTGGAGTTGGTGGCATGTGAAACCCGCATGTGGAGCATTGGTTTGTGGGGGATGCTCACTAAGCTTCATTTCAGTCCTAGATAATGCACTCAAAGGGCATTAAGCATAGAGAATGAAAACTGAGTTTTCTTGAGAGCTGCTTGGAAGCCAGGTGGTGTGTGAAGTTAGGGAGCCGAATGGAGTTGTTCTCCCACAAGAACCACTCGGCTGATTCTTCTTCAATATGCGCTTCACCAACATGCAGTGTTTCCTTGATTGAATTAGCTCTCACACCAATATTTGCGCCTAGAGCCTTTACATTGAGGGCTATCTGAAAACGGCTTTGGCGCTGAAGTTGTCTGTAAATGTGGAGTTCGTGGCATGTGAAACCCGCATGTGGAGCATTGGTTTGTGTGGGAAGCTCCCCATGGTTCATTTCAGTCCTATGCACTCAAAGGGCATTAAGCCTAGAGTGTGAAAGCTGAGTTTCCTTGAGAGCTGCTTGGAAGCCTGATGGTGTGTTAAGTTAGTGAGACAAATGGAGTTGTTCTCCCACAAGAACCACTCGGCTGATTCTTCTTCAATATGCGCTTCACCAACATGCAGTGTTTCCTTGATTGAATTAGCTCTCACACCAATATTTGCGCCTAGAGCCTTCGCATTGAGGGCTATCTGAAAACGGCTTTGGCGCTGAAGTTGTCTGTGAATGTGGAGTTGGTGGCATGTGAAACCCGAATGTGGAGCATTGGTTTGTGTGGGAAGCTCACCAAGCTTCATTTCAGTCCTAGGCCCTCAAAGGGCATTAAGCCTAGAGTGTGAAAACTGAGTTTCCTTGAGAGCTGCTTGGAAGCCTGATGGTGTGTGAAGTTAATGAGCCAAATGGAGTTGTTCTCCCACAAGAACCACTCGGCTGATTCTTCTTCAATATGCGCTTCACCAACATACAGTGTTTCCTTGATTGAATTAGCTCTCACACCAATATTTGCACCTAGAGCCTTTGTATTGAGGGCTATCTGAAAACGGCTTTGGCGCTGAAATTGTCTGTGAATGTGGAGTTGGTGGCATGTGAAACCCGCATGTGGAGCATTGGTTTGTGGGGGATGCTCTACCAGGTTCATTCCTAGATAATGCACTCAAAGGGCATTAAGCCTAGAGTGTGAAAACTGAGTTTCCTTGAGAGCTGCTTGGAAGCCTGATGGTGTGTGAAGTTAGGGAGCCAAATGGAGTTGTTCTCCCACAAGAACCACTCGGCTGATTCTTCTTCAATATGCGCTTCACCAACATGCAGTGTTTCCTTGATTGAATTAGCTCTCACACCAATATTTGCGCCTAGAGCCTTTGTATTGAGGGCTATCTGAAAACGGCTTTGGAGCTGAAGTTGTCTGTGAATGTGGAGTTGGTGGCATGTGAAACCCGCATGTGGAGCATTGGTTTGTGTGGGATGCTCACTAAGCTTCATTTCAGTCCTAGATAATGCACTCAAAGGGCATTAAGCATAGAGAATGAAAACTGAGTTTCCTTGAGAGCTGCTTGGAAGCCTGATGGTGTGTGAAGTTAGTGAGCCAAATGGAGTTGTTCTTCCACGAGAACCACTCGGCTGATTCTTCTTCAATATGCGCTTCACCAACATGCAGTGTTTCCTTGATTGAATTAGCTCTCACACCAATATTTGCGCTTAGAGCCTTCGCATTGAGGGCTATCTGAAAACGGCTTTGGCGCTGAAGTTGTCTGTGAATGTGGAGTTGGTGGCATGTGAAAACCGCATGTGGAACATTGGTTTGTGTGGGATGCTCTACCAGGTTCATTCCTAGATAATGCAGTCAAAGGGCATTAAGCCTAGAGTATGAAAACTGAGTTTCCTTGAGAGCTGCTTGGAAGCCTGATGGTGTGTGAAATTAGTGAGCCAAATGGAGTTGTTCTCCCACAAGAACCACTCGGCTGATTCTTCTTCAATATGCGCTTCACCAACATGCAGTGTTTCCTTGATTGAATTAGCTCTCACACCAATATTTGCGCCTAGAGCCTTTCTATTGAGGGCTATCGGAAAACGGCTTTGGCGCTGAAGTTGTCTGTGAATGTGGAGTTGGTGGCATGTGAAACCCGCATGTGGAGCATTGGTTTGTGTGGGAAGCTCCCCATGGTTCATTTCAGTCCTAGAAAATGCACTCAAAGGGCATTAAGCATAGAGAATGAAAACTGAGTTTCCTTGAGAGCTGCTTGGAAGCCTGGTAGTGTGTGAAGTTAGGGAGCCGAATGGAGATGTTCTCCCACAAGAACCACTCGGCTGATTCTTCTTCAATATGCGCTTCACCAACATGCAGTGTTTCCTTGATTGAATTAGCTCTCACACCAATATTTGCGCCTAGAGCCTTTACATTGAGGGCTATCTGAAAACGGCTTTGGCGCTGAAGTTGTCTGTGAATGTGGAGTTGGTGGCATGTGAAACCCGCATGTGGAGCATTGGTTTGAGTGGGAAGCTCCCCATGGTTCATTTCAGTCCTATGCACTCAAAGGGCATTAAGCCTAGAGTGTGAAAACTGAGTTTCCTTGCGAGCTGATTGGAAGCCTGATGGTGTGTGAAGTTAGTGAGACAAATGGAGTTGTTCTCCCACAAGAACCACTCGGCTGATTCTTCTTCAATATGCGCTTCACCAACATGCAGTGTTTCCTTGATTGAATTAGCTCTCACACCAATATTTGCGCCTAGAGCCTTCGCATTAAGGGCTATCTGAAAACGGCTTTGACGCTGAAGTTGTCTGTGAATGTGGAGTTGGTGGCATGTGAAACCCGAATGTGGAGCATTGGTTTGTGTGGGAAGCTCACCAAGCTTCATTTCAGTCCTAGGCCCTCAAAGGGCATTAAGCCTAGAGTGTGAAAACTGAGTTTCCTTGAGAGCTGCTTGGAAGCCTGATGGTGTGTGAAGTTAGTGAGCCAAATGGAGTTGTTCTCCCACAAGAACCACTCGGCTGATTCTTCTTCAATATGCGCTTCACCAACATGCAGTGTTTCCTTGATTGAATTAGCTCTCACACCAATATTTGCGCCTAGAGCCTTCGTATTGAGGGCTATCTGAAAACGGCTTTGGCGCTGAAGTTGTCTGTGAATGTGGAGTTGGTGGCATGTGAAACCCGCATGTGGAGCATTGGTTTGTGTGGGATGCTCTACCAGGTTCATTCCTAGATAATGCAGTCAAAGGGCATTAAGCCTAGAGTATCAAAACTGAGTTTCCTTGAGAGCTGCTTGGAAGCCTGATGGTGTGTGAAGTTAGTGAGCCAAATGGAGTTGTTCTCCCACAAGAACCACTCGGCTGATTCTTCTTCAATATGCGCTTCACCAACATGCAGTGTTTCCTTGATTGAATTAGCTCTCACACCAATATTTGTGCCTAGAACCTTTTTATTGAGGGCTATCTGAAAACGGCTTTATCTAGAAAGTTGTCTGTGAATGTGGAGTTGGTGGCATGTGAAACCCGCATGTGGAGCATTGGTTTGTGTGGATGCTCTACCAGTTTCACTCCTAGCCTTAATGCCCTCAAGGGCATTAAGGCTAGAGTGTGAAAACTGAGTTTCCTTGAGAGCTGCTTGGAAGCCTGATGGTGTGTGAAGTTAGGGAGCCAAATGGAGTTGTTATCCCACAAGAACCACTCGGCTGATTCTTCTTCAATATGCGCTTCACCAACATGCAGTGTTTCCTTGATTGAATTAGCTCTCACACCAATATTTGCGTCTAGAGCCTTTGTTTTGAGGGCTATCTGAAAACGGCTTTGGCGCTGAAGTTGTCTGTGAATGTGGAGTTGGTGGCATGTGAAACCCGCATGTGGAGCATTGGTTTGTGGGGGATGCTCACTAAGCTTCATTTCAGTCCTAGATAATGCACTCAAAGGGCATTAAGCATAGAGAATGAAAACTGAGTTTCCTTGAGAGCTGCTTGGAAGCCAGGTGGTGTGTGAAGTTAGGGAGCCGAATGGAGTTGTTCTCCCACAAGAACCACTCGGCTGATTCTTCTTCAATATGCGCTTCACCAACATGCAGTGTTTCCTTGATTGAATTAGCTCTCACACCAATATTTGCGCCTAGAGCCTTTACATTGAGGGCTATCTGAAAACGGCTTTGGCGCTGAAGTTGTCTGTAAATGTGGAGTTGGTGGCATGTGAAACCCGCATGTGGAGCATTGGTTTGTGTGGGAAGCTCCCCATGGTTCATTTCAGTCCTATGCACTCAAAGGGCATTAAGCCTAGAGTGTGAAAGCTGAGTTTCCTTGAGAGCTGCTTGGAAGCCTGATGGTGTGTTAAGTTAGTGAGACAAATGGAGTTGTTCTCCCACAAGAACCACTCGGCTGATTCTTCTTCAATATGCGCTTCACCAACATGCAGTGTTTCCTTGATTGAATTAGCTCTCACACCAATATTTGCGCCTAGAGCCTTCGCATTGAGGGCTATCTGAAAACGGCTTTGGCGCTGAAGTTGTCTGTGAATGTGGAGTTGGTGGCATGTGAAACCCGAATGTGGAGCATTGGTTTGTGTGGGAAGCTCACCAAGCTTCATTTCAGTCCTAGGCCCTCAAAGGGCATTAAGCCTAGAGTGTGAAAACTGAGTTTCCTTGAGAGCTGCTTGGAAGCCTGATGGTGTGTGAAGTTAATGAGCCAAATGGAGTTGTTCTCCCACAAGAACCACTCGGCTGATTCTTCTTCAATATGCGCTTCACCAACATACAGTGTTTCCTTTTTTGAATTAGCTCTCACACCAATATTTGCACCTAGAGCCTTTGTATTGAGGGCTATCTGAAAACGGCTTTGGCGCTGAAGTTGTCTGTGAATGTGGAGTTGGTGGCATGTGAAACCCGCATGTGGAGCATTGGTTTGTGTGGGATGCTCTACCAGTTTCATTCCTAGATAATGCACTCAATGGGCACTAAGCATAGAGTGTGAAAACTGAGTTTCCTTGAGAGCTGATTGGAAGCCTGATGGTGTGTGAAGTTAGTGAGCCAAATGGAGTTGTTGCCCCAGAAGAACCACTCGGCTGATTCTTCTTCAATATGCGCTTCACCAACATGCAGTGTTTCCTTGATTGAATTAGCTCTCACACCAATATTTGCGCCTAGAGCCTTTGTATTGAGGGCTATCTGAAAACTGCTTTGGCGCTGAAGTTGTCTGTGAATGTGGAGTTGGTGGCATGTGAAACCCGCATGTGGAGCATTGGTTTGTGTGGGAAGCTCACCAAGCTTCATTTCAGTCCTAGGCACTCAAAGGGGATTAAGCCTAGAGTGTGAAAACTGAGTTTCCTTGAGAGCTGCTTGGAAGCCTGATGGTGTGTGAAGTTAGTGAGACAAATGGAGTTGTTCTTCCACGAGAACCACTCGGCTGATTCTTCTTCAATATGCGCTTCACCAACATGCAGTGTTTCCTTGATTGAATTAGCTCTCACACCTATATTTGCGCCTAGAGCCTTTGTATTGAGGGCTATCTGAAAACGGCTTTGGCGCTGAAGTTGTCTGTGAATGTGGAGTTGGTGGCATGTGAAAACCGCATGTGGAACATTGGTTTGTGTGGGATGCTCTACCAGGTTCATTCCTAGATAATGCAGTCAAAGGGCATTAAGCCTAGAGTATGAAAACTGAGTTTCCTTGAGAGCTGCTTGGAAGCCTGATGGTGTGTGAAGTTAGTGAGCCAAATGGAGTTGTTCTCCCACAAGAACCACTCGGCTGATTCTTCTTCAATATGCGCTTCACCAACATGCAGTGTTTCCTTGATTGAATTAGCTCTCACACCAATATTTGCGCCTAGAGCCTGGGTATTGAGGGCTATCTAAAAACGGCTTTATCTAGAAAGTTGTCTGCGAATGTGGAGTTGGTGGCATGTGAAACCCGCATGTGGAGCATTGGTTTGTGGGGGATGCTCTACCAGTTTCATTCCTAGATAATGCACTCAAAGGGCATTAAGCCTAGAGTGTGAAAACTGAGTTTCCTTGAGAGCTGCTTGGAAGCCTGATGGTGTGTGAAGTTAGGGAGCCAAATGGAGTTGTTCTCCCACAAGAACCACTCGGCTGATTCTTCTTCAATATGCGCTTCACCAACATGCAGTGTTTCCTTGATTGAATTAGCTCTCACACCAATATTTGCGCCTAGAGCCTTTGTATTGAGGGCTATCTGAAAACGGCTTTGGAGCTGAAGTTGTCTGTGAATGTGGAGTTGGTGGCATGTGAAACCCGCATGTGGAGCATTGGTTTGTGGGGGATGCTCACTAAGCTTCATTTCAGTCCTAGATAATGCACTCAAAGGGCATTAAGCATAGAGAATGAAAACTGAGTTTCCTTGAGAGCTGCTTGGAAGCCTGGTGGTGTGTGAAGTTAGGGAGCCGAATGGAGTTGTTCTCCCACAAGAACCACTCGGCTGATTCTTCTTCAATATGCGCTTCACCAACATGCAGTGTTTCCTTGATTGAATTAGCTCACACCAATATTTGCGCCTAGAGCCTTTACATTGAGGGCTATCTGAAAACGGCTTTGGCGCTGAAGTTGTCTGTGAATGTGGAGTTGGTGGCATGTGAAACCCGCATGTGGAGCATTGGTTTGTGTGGGATGCTCTACCAGTTTCATTCCTAGATAATGCACTCAATGGGCACTAAGCATAGAGTGTGAAAACTGAGTTTCCTTGAGAGCTGATTGGAAGCCTGATGGTGTGTGAAGTTAGTGAGCCAAATGGAGTTGTTGCCCCAGAAGAACCACTCGGCTGATTCTTCTTCAATATGCGCTTCACCAACATGCAGTGATTCCTTGATTGAATTAGCTCTCACACCAATATTTGCGCCTAGAGCCTTTGTATTGAGGGCTATCTGAAAGCTGCTTTGGCGCTGAAGTTGTCTGTGAATGTGGAGTTGGTGGCATGTGAAACCCGCATGTGGAGCATTGGTTTGTGTGGGAAGCTCACCAAGCTTCATTTCAGTCCTAGGCACTCAAAGGGCATTAAGCCTAGAGTGTGAAAACTGAGTTTCCTTGAGAGCTGCTTGGAAGCCTGATGGTGTGTGAAGTTAGTGAGACAAATGGAGTTGTTCTTCCACGAGAACCACTCGGCTGATTCTTCTTCAATATGCGCTTCACCAACATGCAGTGTTTCCTTGATTGAATTAGCTCTCACACCTATATTTGCGCCTAGAGCCTTTGTATTGAGGGCTATCTGAAAACGGCTTTGGCGCTGAAGTTGTCTGTGAATGTGGAGTTGGTGGCATGTGAAAACCGCATGTGGAACATTGGTTTGTGTGGGATGCTCTACCAGGTTCATTCCTAGATAATGCAGTCAAAGGGCATTAAGCCTAGAGTATGAAAACTGAGTTTCCTTGAGAGCTGCTTGGAAGCCTGATGGTGTGTGAAGTTAGTGAGCCAAATGGAGTTGTTCTCCCACAAGAACCACTCGGCTGATTCTTCTTCAATATGCGCTTCACCAACATGCAGTGTTTCCTTGATTGAATTAGCTCTCACACCAATATTTGCGCCTAGAGCCTGGGTATTGAGGGCTATCTAAAAACAGCTTTATCTAGAAAGTTGTCTGTGAATGTGGAGTTGGTGGCATGTGAAACCCGCATGTGGAGCATTGGTTTGTGAGGGATGCTCTACCAGTTTCATTCCTAGATAATGCACTCAAAGGGCATTAAGCCTAGAGTGTGAAAACTGAGTTTCCTTGAGAGCTGCTTGGAAGCCTGATGGTGTGTGAAGTTAGGGAGCCAAATGGAGTTGTTCTCCCACAAGAACCACTCGGCTGATTCTTCTTCAATATGCGCTTCACCAACATGCAGTGTTTCCTTGATTGAATTAGCTCTCACACCAATATTTGCGCCTAGAGCCTTTGTATTGAGGGCTATCTGAAAACGGCTTTGGCGCTGAAGTTGTCTGTGAATGTGGAGTTGGTGGCATGTGAAACCCGCATGTGGAGCATTGGTTTGTGTGGGATGCTCTACCAGGTTCATTCCTATATAATGCACTCAAAGGGCATTAAGCCTAGAGTATCAAAACTGAGTTTCCTTGAGAGCTGCTTGGAAGCCTGATGGTGTGTGAAGTTAGTGAGCCAAATGGAGTTGTTCTCCCACAAGAACCACTCGGCTGATTCTTCTTCAACATGCGCTTCACCAACATGCAGTGTTTCCTTGATTGAATTAGCTCTCACACCAATATTTGTGCCTAGAACCTTTTTATTGAGGGCTATCTGAAAACGGCTTTATCTAGAAAGTTGTCTGTGAATGTGGAGTTGGTGGCATGTGAAACCCGCATGTGGAGCATTGGTTTGTGTGGGATGCTCTACCAGTTTCATTCCTAGATAATGCACTCAAAGGGCATTAAGGCTAGAGTGTGAAAACTGAGTTTCCTTGAGAGCTGCTTGGAAGCCTGATGGTGTGTGAAGTTAGGGAGCCAAATGGAGTTGTTATCCCACAAGAACCACTCGGCTGATTCTTCTTCAATATGCGCTTCACCAACATGCAGTGTTTCCTTGATTGAATTAGCTCTCACACCAATATTTGCGCCTAGAGCCTTTGTTTTGAGGGCTATCTGAAAACGGCTTTGGCGCTGAAGTTGTCTGTGAATGTGGAGTTGTTGGCATGTGAAACCCGCATGTGGAGCATTGGTTTGTGGGGGATGCTCACTAAGCTTCATTTCAGTCCTAGATAATGCACTCAAAGGGCATTAAGCATAGAGAATGAAAACTGAGTTTCCTTGAGAGCTGCTTGGAAGCCAGGTGGTGTGTGAAGTTAGGGAGCCGAATGGAGTTGTTCTCCCACAAGAACCACTCGGCTGATTCTTCTTCAATATGCGCTTCACCAACATGCAGTGTTTCCTTGATTGAATTAGCTCTCACACCAATATTTGCGCCTAGAGCCTTTACATTGAGGGCTATCTGAAAACGGCTTTGGCGCTGAAGTTGTCTGTAAATGTGGAGTTGGTGGCATGTGAAACCCGCATGTGGAGCATTGGTTTGTGTGGGAAGCTCCCCATGGTTCATTTCAGTCCTATGCACTCAAAGGGCATTAAGCCTAGAGTGTGAAAGCTGAGTTTCCTTGAGAGCTGCTTGGAAGCCTGATGGTGTGTTAAGTTAGTGAGACAAATGGAGTTGTTCTCCCACAAGAACCACTCGGCTGATTCTTCTTCAATATGCGCTTCACCAACATGCAGTGTTTCCTTGATTGAATTAGCTCTCACACCAATATTTGCGCCTAGAGCCTTCGCATTGAGGGCTATCTGAAAACGGCTTTGGCGCTGAAGTTGTCTGTGAATGTGGAGTTGGTGGCATGTGAAACCCGAATGTGGAGCATTGGTTTGTGTGGGAAGCTCACCAAGCTTCATTTCAGTCCTAGGCCCTCAAAGGGCATTAAGCCTAGAGTGTGAAAACTGAGTTTCCTTGAGAGCTGCTTGGAAGCCTGATGGTGTGTGAAGTTAATGAGCCAAATGGAGTTGTTCTCCCACAAGAACCACTCGGCTGATTCTTCTTCAATATGCGCTTCACCAACATACAGTGTTTCCTTTTTTGAATTAGCTCTCACACCAATATTTGCACCTAGAGCCTTTGTATTGAGGGCTATCTGAAAACGGCTTTGGCGCTGAAGTTGTCTGTGAATGTGGAGTTGGTGGCATGTGAAACCCGCATGTGGAGCATTGGTTTGTGTGTGATGCTCTACCAGTTTCATTCCTAGATAATGCACTCAATGGGCACTAAGCATAGAGTGTGAAAACTGAGTTTCCTTGAGAGCTGATTGGAAGCCTGATGGTGTGTGAAGTTAGTGAGCCAAATGGAGTTGTTCTCCCACAAGAACCACTCGGCTGATTCTTCTTCAATATGCGCTTCACCAACATGCAGTGTTTCCTTGATTGAATTAGCTCTCACACCAATATTTGCGCCTAGAGCCTTTGTATTGAGGGCTATCTGAAAACTGCTTTGGCGCTGAAGTTGTCTGTGAATGTGGAGTTGGTGGCATGTGAAACCCGCATGTGGAGCATTGGTTTGTGTGGGAAGCTCACCAAGCTTCATTTCAGTCCTAGGCACTCAAAGGGGATTAAGCCTAGAGTGTGAAAACTGAGTTTCCTTGAGAGCTGCTTGGAAGCCTGATGGTGTGTGAAGTTAGTGAGACAAATGGAGTTGTTCTTCCACGAGAACCACTCGGCTGATTCTTCTTCAATATGCGCTTCACCAACATGCAGTGTTTCCTTGATTGAATTAGCTCTCACACCAATATTTGCGCCTAGAGCCTTTGTTTTGAGGGCTATCTGAAAAACGGCTTTGGCTAGGAAGTTGTCTGTGAATGTGGAGTTGGTGGCATGTGAAACGCAACTGTGTTTCATTGCTTTGTGTGGGATGCTCTACCAGGTTCATTCTTAGATAATGCACTCAAATTGCATTAAGCCTAGAGTGTGAAAACTGAGTTTCCTTGAGAGCTGCTTGGAAGCCTGATGGTGTGTGAAGTTAGTGAGCCAAATGGAGTTGTTCTCCCACAAGAACCACTCGGCTGATTCTTCTTCAATATGCGCTTCACCAACATGCAGTGTTTCCTTGATTGAATTAGCCCTCACACCAATATTTGCGCCTAGAGCCTTTGTATTGAGATCTATCTGAAAATGGCTTTGGCTAGGAAGTTGTCTGTGAATGTGGAGTTGGTGGCATGTGAAACCCGCATGTGGAGCATTGGTTTGTGTGGGATGCTCTACCAGGTTCATTTCTACATACTGCACTCAAAGGGCATTAACCCTTGAGTGTGAAAGCTGAGTTTCCTTGAGAGCTGCTTGGAAGCCTGATGGTGTGTGAAGTTAGTGAGCCAAATGGAGTTGTTCTCCCAAAAAAACCACTCGGCTGATTCTTCTTCAATATGCGCTTCACCAACATGCAGTGTTTCCTTGATTGAATTAGCTCTCACACCAATATTTGTGCCTAGAGCCTTTGTATTGAGGGCTATCTGAAAACGGCTTTGGCGCTGAAGTTGTCTGTGAATGTGGAGTTGGTGGCATGTGAAACCCGCATGTGGAGCATTGGTTTGTGTGGGATGCTCACCAAGCTTCATTTCAGTCCTAGGCACTCAAAGGGCATTAAGCCTAGAGTGTGAAAGCTGAGTTTCATTGAGAGCTGCTTGGAAGCCTGATGGTGTGTGACGTTAGTGAGCCAAATGGAGTTGTTCTCCCACAAGAACCACTCGGCTGATTCTTCTTCAGTATGTGCTTGACCATCATGCAGTATTGCCTTGATTGAATTAATTCTCACACCAATATTTGCGTCTAGAGCCTTTGTATTGAGGGCTATCTGAAAACGGCTTTGGCGCTGAAGTTGTGAATGTGGAGTTGGTGGCATGTGAAACCCGCATGTGTACCATTGGTTTGTGTGGGAAGCTCACCAAGCTTCATTTCAGTCCTAGATAATGCACTCAAAGGGCATTAAGCCTAGAGTGTGAAAACTGAGTTTCCTTGAGAGCTGCTTGGAAACCTGATGGTGTGTGAAGTTAGTGAGCCAAATGGAGTTGTTCTCCCACAAGAACCACTCGGTTGATTCTTCTGCAATATGCGCTTCACCAACATGCAGTGTTTCCTTGATTGAATTAGCTCTCACACAAATATTAGCGCCTAGAGCCTTTGTATTGAGGGCTATCTGAAAACGGCTGTGGCGCTGAAGTTGCCTGTGAATGTGGAGTTGGTGGCATGTGAAACCCGCATTTGGAGCATTCGTTTGTGTGGGCTGCTCTACCAGGTTCTTTCCTAGATAATGCACTCAAAGGGCATTAAGCCTAGAGTGTGAAAACTGAGTTTCGTTGAGAGCTGCCTGGAAGCCTGATGGTGTGTGAAGTTAGTGAGCCAAATGGAGTTGTTTTCCCACAAGAACCACGCGGCTGATTCTTCTTCAATATGCCCTTCACCAACATGCAGTGTTTCCTTGATTGAATTAGCTCTCACACCAATATTTGCGCCTAGAGCCTTCGCATTGAGGGCTATCTGAAAACGGCTTTGGCGCTGAAATTGTCTGTGAATGTGGAGTTGGTGGCATGTGAAACCCGCATGTGGAGCATTGGTTTGTGTGGGATGCTCTACCAGGTTCATTCCTAGATAATGCACTCAAAGGGCATTAAGCCTAGAGTATCAAAACTGAGTTTCCTTGAGAGCTGCTTGGAAGCCTGATGGTGTGTGAAGTTAGTGAGCCAAATGGAGTTGTTCTCCCACAAGAACCACTCGGCTGATTCTTCTTCAACATGCGCTTCACCAACATGCAGTGTTTCCTTGATTGAATTAGCTCTCACACCAATATTTGTGCCTAGAACCTTTTTATTGAGGGCTATCTGAAAACGGCTTTATCTAGAAAGTTGTCTGTGAATGTGGAGTTGGTGGCATGTGAAACCCGCATGTGGAGCATTGGTTTGTGTGGGATGCTCTACCAGTTTCATTCCTAGATAATGCACTCAAAGGGCATTAAGGCTAGAGTGTGAAAACTGAGTTTCCTTGAGAGCTGCTTGGAAGCCTGATGGTGTGTGAAGTTAGGGAGCCAAATGGAGTTGTTATCCCACAAGAACCACTCGGCTGATTCTTCTTCAATATGCGCTTCACCAACATGCAGTGTTTCCTTGATTGAATTAGCTCTCACACCAATATTTGCGCCTAGAGCCTTTGTTTTGAGGGCTATCTGAAAACGGCTTTGGCGCTGAAGTTGTCTGTGAATGTGGAGTTGGTGGCATGTGAAACCCGCATGTGGAGCATTGGTTTGTGGGGGATGCTCACTAAGCTTCATTTCAGTCCTAGATAATGCACTCAAAGGGCATTAAGCATAGAGAATGAAAACTGAGTTTCCTTGAGAGCTGCTTGGAAGCCAGGTGGTGTGTGAAGTTAGGGAGCCGAATGGAGTTGTTCTCCCACAAGAACCACTCGGCTGATTCTTCTTCAATATGCGCTTCACCAACATGCAGTGTTTCCTTGATTGAATTAGCTCTCACACCAATATTTGCGCCTAGAGCCTTTAAATTGAGGGCTATCTGAAAACGGCTTTGGCGCTGAAGTTGTCTGTAAATGTGGAGTTGGTGGCATGTGAAACCCGCATGTGGAGCATTGGTTTGTGTGGGAAGCTCCCCATGGTTCATTTCAGTCCTATGCACTCAAAGGGCATTAAGCCTAGAGTGTGAAAGCTGAGTTTCCTTGAGAGCTGCTTGGAAGCCTGATGGTGTGTTAAGTTAGTGAGCCAAATGGAGTTGTTCTCCCACAAGAACCACTCGGCTGATTCTTCTTCAATATGCGCTTCACCAACATGCAGTGTTTCCTTGATTGAATTAGCTCTCACACCAATATTTGCGCCTAGAGCCTTCGCATTGAGGGCTATCTGAAAACGGCTTTGGCTAGGAAGTTGTCTGTGAATGTGGAGTTGGTGGCATGTGAAACTCGAATGTGGAGCATTGGTTTGTGTGGGAAGCTCACCAAGCTTCATTTCAGTCCTAGGCCCTCAAAGGGCATTAAGCCTAGAGTGTGAAAACTGAGTTTCCTTGAGAGCTGCTTGGAAGCCTGATGGTGTGTGAAGTTAGTGAGCCAAATGGAGTTGTTCTCCCACAAGAACCACTCGGCTGATTCTTCTTCAATATGCCCTTCACCAACATGCAGTGTTTCCTTGATTGAATTAGCCCTCACACCAATATTTGCGCCTAGAGCCTTTGTATTGAGATCTATCTGAAAACGGCTTTGGCTAGGAAGTTGTCTGTGAATGTGGAGTTGGTGGCATGTGAAACCCGCATGTGGAGCATTGGTTTGTGTGGGATGCTCTACCAGGTTCATTCCTACATACTGCACTCAATGGGCATTAACCCTTGAGTGTGAAAGCTGAGTTTCCTTGAGAGCTGCTTGGAAGCCTGATGGTGTGTGAAGTTAGTGAGCCAAATGGAGTTGTTCTCCCAAAAAAACCACTCGGCTGATTCTTCTTCAATATGCGCTTCACCAACATGCAGTGTTTCCTTGATTGAATTAGCTCTCACACCAATATTTGTGCCTAGAGCCTTTGTATTAAGGGCTATCTGAAAACGGCTTTGGCGCTGAAGTTGTCTGTGAATGTGGAGTTGGTGGCATGTGAAACCCGCATGTGGAGCACTGGTTTGTGTGGGATGCTCACCAAGCTTCATTTCAGTCCTAGGCACTCAAAGGGCATTAAGCCTAGAGTGTGAAAGCTGAGTTTCATTGAGAGCTGCTTGGAAGCCTGATGGTGTGTGACGTTAGTGAGCCAAATGGAGTTGTTCTCCCACAAGAACCACTCGGCTGATTCTTCTTCAATATGCGCTTGACCATCATGCAGTATTGCCTTGATTGAATTAATTCTCACACCAATATTTGCGTCTAGAGCCTTTGTATTGAGGGCTATCTGAAAACGGCTTTGGCGCTGAAGTTGTGAATGTGGAGTTGGTGGCATGTGAAACCCGCATGTGTACCATTGGTTTGTGTGGGAAGCTCACCAAGCTTCATTTCAGTCCTAGATAATGCACTCAAAGGGCATTAAGCCTAGAGTGTGAAAACTGAGTTTCCTTGAGAGCTGCTTGGAAACCTGATGGTGTGTGAAGTTAGTGAGCCAAATGGAGTTGTTCTCCCACAAGAACCACTCGGTTGATTCTTCTTCAATATGCGCTTCACCAACATGCAGTGTTTCCTTGATTGAATTAGCTCTCACACAAATATTAGCGCCAAGAGCCTTTGTATTGAGGGCTATCTGAAAACGGCTTTGGTGCTGAAGTTGTCTGTGAATGTGGAGTTGGTGGCATGTGAAACCCGCATGTGGAGCATTCGTTTGTGTGGGATGCTCTACCAGGTTCATTTCAGTCCTAGGCACTCAAAGGGCATTAAGCCTAGAGTGTGAAAGCTGAGTTTCCTTGAGAGCTGCTTGGAAGCCTGATGGTGTGTGAAGTTAGTGAGCCAAATGGAGCTGTTCTCCCACAAGAACCACTCGGCTGATTCTTCTTCAATATGCGCTTCACCAACATGCAGTGTTTCCTTGATTGAATTAGCTCTCACACCAATATTTGCGCCTAGAGCCTTTGCATTGAGATCTATCTGAAAACGGCTTTGGCTAGGAAGTTGTCTGTGAATGTTTAGTTGGTGGCATGTGAAACCCACCTGTGCAGCATTGGTTTGTGTGGGATGCTCTACCAGGATCATTCCTAGATAATGCACGCAAAGGCATTAAGCCTAGAGCGTGAAAACTGAGTTTCCTTGAGAGCTGCTTGGAAGCCTGATGATGTGTGACGTTAGTGAGCCAAATGGAGTTGTTCTCCCACAAGAACCACTCGGCTGATTCTTCTTCAATATGCGCTTCACCAACATGCAGTGTTTCCTTGATTGAATTAGCTCTCACACCAATATTTGCGCCTAGAGCCTTTGCATTGATGGCTATCTGAAAATGGCTTTGGCGTTGAAGTTGTCTGTGAATGTGGAGTTGGTGGCATGTGAAACCCGCATGTGGAGCATTGGTTTGTGTGGGAAGCTCACCAAGCTTCATTTCAGTCCTAGGCACTCAAAGTTCATTAAGCCTAGAGTGTGAAAGGTGAGTTTCCTTGAGAGCTGCTTGGAAGCCTGATGGTGTGTGAAGTTAGTGAGCCAAATGGAGTTGTTCTCCCACAAGAACCACTCGGCTGATTCTTCTTCAATATGCGCTTCACCAACATGCAGTGTTTCCTTGATTGAATTAGCTCTCACACCAATATTTCTGCCTAGAGCCTTTGTATTAAGATCTATCTGAAAAGCGCTTTGGCCCTGAAGTTGCCTGTGAATGTGGAGTTGGTCGCATATGAAAGCCGCATATGGAGCATTGGTTTGTGTGGGATGCTCTACCAGTTTCATTCCTACATAATGCACTCAAAGGGCATTAACCCTAGAGTGTGAAAGCTGAGTTTCCTTGAGAGCTGCTTGGAAGCCTGATGGTGTGTGAAGTTAGTGAGACAAATGGAGTTGTTCTCCCACAAGAACCACTCGGCTGATTCTTCTTCAATATGCGATTCACCAACATGCAGTGTTTCCTTGATTGAATTAGCTCTCACACCAATATTTGCACCTAGAGTCTTTGCATTGAGGGCTATCTAAAACGGCTTTGGGGCTGAAGTTTTCTGTGAATGTGGAGTTTGTAGCATGTGAAACCCGCATGTGGAGCATTGGTTTGTGTGGGATGCTCTACCAGGTTCATTCCTAGATAATGCACTCAAAGGGCATTAAGCCTAGAGTGTGAAAGCTGAGTTTCCTTGAGAGCTGCTTGGAAGCCTGATGGTGTGTGAAGTTAGTGAGCCGAATGGAGTTGTTCTCCCACAAGAACCACTCGGCTGATTCTTCTTCAATATGCGCTTCACCAACATGCTGTGTTTCCTTGATTGAATTAGCTCTCACACCAATATTTGCGCCTAGAGCCTTTGTATTGAGGGCTATCTGAAAACGGCTTTGGCGCTGAAGTTGTCTGTGAATGTGGAGTTGGTGGCATGTGAAACCCGCATGTGGAGCATTGGTTTGTGTGGGAAGCTCACCAAGATTCATTTCAGTCCTAGGCACTAAAAGGGCATTAAGCCTAGAGTGTGAAAAGCTGAGTTTCCTTGAGAGCTTCTTGGAAGCCTGATGGTGTGTGAAGTTAGTGAGACAAATGGAGTTGTTTTGCCACAAGAACCACTCGGCTGGTTCTTCTTCAATATGTGCTTCACCAACATGCAGTGTTGCCTTGATTGAATTAGCTCTCACACAAATATTTGCGCCTAGAGCCTTTGTATTGAGGGCTACCTGAAAACGGCTTTGGCGCTGAAGTTGTCTGTGAATGTGGATTTGGTGGCATGTGAAACCGGCATGTGGAGCATTGGTTTGTGAGGGACGCTCACCAAGCTTCATTTCAGTCCTAGGCACTCAAAGGGCATTAAGCCTAGAGTGTGAAAGCTGAGTTTCCTTGAGAGCTGCTTGGAAGCCTGATGGTGTGTGAAGTTAGTGAGCCAAATGGAGTTGTTCTCCCACAAGAACCACTCGGCTGATTCTTCTTCAATATGCGCTTCACCAACATGCAGTGTTTCCTTGATTGAATTAGCTCTCACACCAATATTTGCACCTAGAGTCTTTGCATTGAGGGCTATCTAAAACGGCTTTGGCGCTGAAGTTGTCTGTGAATGTGGAGTTGGTGGCATGTGAAACCCGCATGTGGAGCATTGGTTTGTGTGGGATGCTCTACCAGGTTCATTCCTACATAATGCACTCAAATGGCATTAAGCCTAGAGTGTGAGAGCTGAGTTTCCTTGAGAGCTGCTTGGAAGCCTGATGGTGTGTGAAGTTAGTGAGCCAAATGGAGTTGTTCTCCCACAAGAACCACTCGGCTGATTCTTCTTCAATATGCGCTTCACCAACATGCTGTGTTTCCTTGATTGAATTAGCTCTCACACCAATATTTGCGCCTAGAGCCTTTGTATTGAGGGCTATCTGAAAACGGCTTTGGCGCTAGGAAGTTGTCTGTGAATGTGGAGTTGGTGGCATGTGAAACCCGCATGTGGAGCATTGGTTTGTGAGGGAAGCTCACCAAGGTTCATTTCAGTCCTAGGCACTCAAAGGGCATTAAGCCTAGAGTGTGAAAGCTGAGTTTCCTTGAGAGCTTCTTGGAAGCCTGATGGTGTGTGAAGTTAGTGAGCCAAATGGAGTTGTTCTGCCACAAGAACCACTCGGCTGATTCTTCTTCAATATGTGCTTCACCAACATTCAGTGTTGCCTTGATTGAGTTAGCTCTCACAGCAATATTTGCGCCTAGAGCCTTTGTATTGAGGGCTATCTGAAAACAGCTTTGGCGCTAGGAAGTTGTCTGTGAATGTGGAGTTGGGGGCATGTGAAACCCGCATGTGGAGCATTGGTTTGTGAGGGACGCTCACCAAGCTTCATTTCAGTCCTAGGCACTAAAAGGGCATTAAGCCTAGAGTGTGAAAGCTGAGTTTCCTTGAGAGCTTCTTGGAAGCCTGATGGTGTGTGAAGTTAGTGGGCCAAATGGAGTTGTTCTGCCACAAGAACCACTCGGCTGATTCTTCTTCAATATGCGCTTCACCAACATGCAGTGTTGCCTTGATTGAATTAGCTGTCACACCAATATTTGCGCCTAGAGCCTTTGTATTGATGGCTATCTGAAAACGGCTTTGGCGCTGAAGTTGTCTGTGAATGTGGAGTTGGTGGGATGTGAAACCCGTATGTGGTGCATTGGTTTGTGTGGGATGCTCTACCAGGTTCATTCCTACATAATGCACTCAAAGGGCATTAAGCCTAGAGTGTGAAAGCTGAGTTTCCTTGAGAGCTGCTTGGAAGCCTGATGGTGTGTGAAGTTAGTGAGCCAAATGGAGTTGTTCTCCCACAAGAACCACTCGGCTGATTCTTCTTAAATATGCGCTTCACCAACATGCAGTGTTTCCTTGATTGAATTAGCTCTCACACCAATATTTGCGCCTAGAGCCTTTGTATTGAGGGCTATCTGAAAACGGCTTTGGAGCTAAAGTTGTCTGTGAATGTGAAGTTGGTGGCATGTGAAACCCGCATGTGGAGCATTGGTTTGTGTGGGATGCTCTACCAGGTTCATTCCTATATAATGCACTCAAAGGGCATTAAGCCTAGAGTGTGAAAACTGAGTTTCTTTGAGAGCTGCTTGGAAGCCTGATGGTGTGTGAATTTAGTGAGCCAAATGGAGTTGTTCTCCCACAAGAACCACTCGGCTGATTCTTCTTCAATATGCGCTTCACCAACATGCAGTGTTTCCTTGATTGAATTAGCTCTCACACCAATATTTGTGCCTAGAGCCTTTGCATTGAGGGCTATCTCAAAATGGCTTTGGCGCTGATGTTGTCTGTGAATGTGGAGTTGGTGGCATGTGAAACCCGCATGTGGAGCATTGGTTTGTGAGGGACGCTCACCAAGATTCATTTCAGTCCTAGGCACTCAAAGGGCATTAAGCCTACAGTGTGAAAGCTGAGTTTCCTTGAGAGCTGCTTGGAAGCCTGATGGTGTGTGAAGTTAGTGAGCCAAATGGAGTTGTTCTCCCACAAGAACCACTCGGCTGATTCTTCTTCAATATGCGCTTCACCAATATGCAGTGTTTCCTTGATTGATTTAGCTCTCACACCAATATTTGCACCTAGAGCCTTTGTATTGAGGGCTATCTGAAAACGGCTTTGGCTAGAAAGTTGTCTGTGAATGTGGAGTTGGTGGCATGTGAAACCTGCATGTGGAGCATTGGTTTGTGTGGGATGCTCTACCAGTTTCATTCCTAGATAATGCACTCAAAGGGCATTAAGCCTAGAGTGTGAAAACTGAGTTTCCTTGAGAGCTGCTTGGAAGCCTGATGGTGTGTGAAGTTAGTGAGCCAAATGGAGTTGTTCTGCCACAAGAACCACTCGGCTGATTCTTCTTCAATATGCGCTTCACCAACATGCAGTGTTGCCTTGATTGAATTAGCTCTCACACCAATATTTGCGCCTAGAGCCTTTGTATTGAGATCTATCTGAAAACGGCTTTGGCGCTGAAGTTGTCTGTGAATGTGGAGTTGGTGGCATGTGAAACCCGTATGTGGTGCATTGGTTTGTGTGGGATGCTCTACCAGGTTCATTCCTACATAATGCACTAAAAGTGCATTAAGCCTAGAGTGTGAAAGCTGAGTTTCCTTGAGAGCTGCTTGGAAGCCTGGTGGTGTGTGAAGTTAGTGAGCCAAATGGAGTTGTTCTCCCACAAGAACCACTCGGCTGATTCTTCTTCAATATGCGCTTCACCAACATGCAGTGTTTCCTTGATTGAATTAGCTCTCACACCAATATTTGCGCCTAGAGCCTTTGTATTGAGGGCTATCTGAAAACGGCTTTGGAGCTAAAGTTGTCTGTGAATGTGAAGTTGGTGGCATGTGAAACCCGCATGTGGAGCATTGGTTTGTGTGGGATCTCTAATAGGTTCATTCCTAGATAATGCACTCAAAGGGCATTAAGCCTAGAGTGTGAAAACTGAGTTTCTTTGAGAGATGCTTGGAAGCCTAATGGTGTGTGAATTTAGTGAGACAAATGGAGTTGTTCTCCCACAAGAAACATTCAGCTGATTCCTCTTCAATATGCGCTTCACCAACATGCAGTGTTTCCTTGATTGAATTAGCTCTCACACCAATATTTGCGCCTAGAGCCTTTGCATTGAGGGCTATCTGAAAAGGGCTTTGGCTAGGAAGTTGTCTGTGAATCTCGAATTTGTAGCATGTGAAACCCGCATGTGGAGCATTGGCTTGTGTGGGATGCCCTACCAGGTTCATTCCTATATAATGCACTCAAAGGGCATTAAGCCTAGAGTGTGAAAACTGAGTTTCTTTGAGAGCTGCTTGGAAGCCTGATGGTGTGTGAATTTAGTGAGCCAAATGGAGTTGTTCTCCCACAAGAACCACTCGGCTGATTCTTCTTCAATATGCGCTTCACGAACATGCAGTGTTTCCTTGATTGAATTAGCTCTCACACCAATATTTGTGCCTAGAGCCTTTGCATTGAGGGCTATCTGAAAATGGCTTTGGCGCTGAAGTTGTCTGTGAATGTGGAGTTGGTGGCATGTGAAACCCGCATGTGGAGCATTGGTTTGTGAGGGACGCTCACCAAGCTTCATTTCAGTCCTAGGCACTCAAAGGGCATTAATCCTAGAGTGTGAAAGCTGAGTTTCCTTGAGAGCTGCTTGGAAGCCTGATGGTGTGTGAAGTTAGTGAGCCAAATGGAGTTGTTCTGCCACAAGAACCACTCGGCTGATTCTTCTTCAATATGCGCTTCACCAACATGCAGTGTTTCCTTGATTGAATTAGCTCTCACACCAATATTTCCGCCTAGAGCCTTTGTATTGAGGGCTATCTGAAAACGGCTTTGGCGCTGAAGTTGCCTGTGAATCTGGAGTTGGTGGCATTTGAAACCCGCATGTGGAGCATTGGTTTGTGTGGGAAGCTCACCAAGCTTCATTTCAGTCCTAGACACTCAAAGGGCATTAAGCCTAGAGTGTGAAAGCTGGGTCCTGGAGAGCTGCTTGGAAGCCTGATGGTGTGTGAAGTTAGTGAGCCAAATGGAGTTGTTCTCACACAAGAACCACTCGGCTGATTCTTCTTCAATATGCGCTACACCCACATGCTCTGTTTCCTTGATTGAATTAGCTCTCACACCAATATTTGTGCCTAGAGCCTTTGTATTGAGGGCTATCTGAAAACGGCTTTGGGTAGGAAGTTGTCTGTGAATCTGGAGTTGGTGGCATGTGAAACCCGCATGTGGAGCATTGGTTTGTGAGGGAAGCTCACCAAGGTTCATTTCAGTCCTAGGCACTCAAAGGGCATTAAGCCTAGAGTGTGAAAGCTGAGTTTCCTTGAGAGCTGCTTGGAAGCCTGATGGTGTGTGAAGTTAGTGAGCCAAATGGAGTAGTTCTCCCACAAGAACCACTCGGCTGATTCTTCTTCAATATGCGATTCACCAACATGCAGTGTTTCCTTGATTGAATTAGCTCTCACACCAATATTTGCACCTAGAGTCTTTGCATTGAGGGCTATCTAAAACGGCTTTGGGGCTGAAGTTTTCTGTGATTGTGGAGTTTGTAGCATGTGAAACCCGCATGTGGAGCATTGGTTTGTGTGGGATGCTCTACCAGGTTCATTCCTACATAATGCACTCAAAGGGCATTAAGCCTAGAGTGTGAGAGCTGAGTTTCCTTGAGAGCTGCTTGGAAGCCTGATGGTGTGTGAAGTTAGTGAGCCAAATGGAGTTGTTCTGCCACAAGAACCACTCGGCTGATTCTTCTTCAATATGTGCTTCACCAACATTCAGTGTTGCCTTGATTGAATTAGCTCTCACAGCAATATTTGCGCCTAGAGCCTTTGTATTGAGGGCTATCTGAAAACAGCTTTGGCGCTAGGAAGTTGTCTGTGAATGTGGAGTTGGGGGCATGTGAAACCCGCATGTGGAGCATTGGTTTGTGAGGGACGCTCACCAAGCTTCATTTCAGTCCTAGGCACTAAAAGGGCATTAAGCCTAGAGTGTGAAAGCTGAGTTTCCTTGAGAGCTTCTTGGAAGCCTGATGGTGTGTGAAGTTAGTGAGCCAAATGGAGTTGTTCTGCCACAAGAACCACTCGGCTGATTCTTCTTCAATATGCGCTTCACCAACATGCAGTGTTGCCTTGATTGAATTAGCTGTCACACCAATATTTGCGCCTAGAGCCTTTGTATTGATGGCTATCTGAAAACGGCTTTGGCGCTGAAGTTGTCTGTAAATGTGGAGTTGGTGGGATGTGAAACCCGTATGTGGTGCATTGGTTTGTGTGGGATGCTCTACCAGGTTCATTCCTACATAATGCACTCAAAGGGCATTAAGCCTAGAGTGTGAAAGCTGAGTTTCCTTGAGAGCTGCTTGGAAGCCTGATGGTGTGTGAAGTTAGTGAGCCAAATGGAGTTGTTCTCCCACAAGAACCACTCGGCTGATTCTTCTTAAATATGCGCTTCACCAACATGCAGTGTTGCCTTGATTGAATTAGCTCTCACACCAATATTTGCGCCTAGAGCCTTTGTATTGAGGGCTATCTGAAAACGGCTTTGGAGCTAAAGTTGTCTGTGAATGTGAAGTTGGTGGCATGTGAAACCCGCATGTGGAGCATTGGTTTGTGTGGGATGCTCTACCAGGTTCATTCCTATATAATGCACTCAAAGGGCATTAAGCCTAGAGTGTGAAAACTGAGTTTCTTTGAGAGCTGCTTGGAAGCCTGATGGTGTGTGAATTTAGTGAGCCAAATGGAGTTGTTCTCCCACAAGAACCACTCGGCTGATTCTTCTTCAATATGCGCTTCACCAACATGCAGTGTTTCCTTGATTGAATTAGCTCTCACACCAATATTTGTGCCTAGAGCCTTTGCATTGAGGGCTATCTCAAAATGGCTTTGGCGCTGATGTTGTCTGTGAATGTGGAGTTGGTGGCATGTGAAACCCGCATGTGGAGCATTGGTTTGTGAGGGACGCTCACCAAGATTCATTTCAGTCCTAGGCACTCAAAGGGCATTAAGCCTACAGTGTGAAAGCTGAGTTTCCTTGAGAGCTGCTTGGAAGCCTGATGGTGTGTGAAGTTAGTGAGCCAAATGGAGTTGTTCTCCCACAAGAACCACTCGGCTGATTCTTCTTCAATATGCGCTTCACCAATATGCAGTGTTTCCTTGATTGATTTAGCTCTCACACCAATATTTGCACCTAGAGCCTTTGTATTGAGGGCTATCTGAAAACGGCTTTGGCTAGAAAGTTGTCTGTGAATGTGGAGTTGGTGGCATGTGAAACCTGCATGTGGAGCATTGGTTTGTGTGGGATGCTCTACCAGTTTCATTCCTAGATAATGCACTCAAAGGGCATTAAGCCTAGAGTGTGAAAACTGAGTTTCCTTGAGAGCTGCTTGGAAGCCTGATGGTGTGTGAAGTTAGTGAGCCAAATGGAGTTGTTCTGCCACAAGAACCACTCGGCTGATTCTTCTTCAATATGCGCTTCACCAACATGCAGTGTTGCCTTGATTGAATTAGCTCTCACACCAATATTTGCGCCTAGAGCCTTTGTATTGAGATCTATCTGAAAACGGCTTTGGCGCTGAAGTTGTCTGTGAATGTGGAGTTGGTGGCATGTGAAACCCGTATGTGGTGCATTGGTTTGTGTGGGATGCTCTACCAGGTTCATTCCTACATAATGCACTAAAAGTGCATTAAGCCTAGAGTGTGAAAGCTGAGTTTCCTTGAGAGCTGCTTGGAAGCCTGGTGGTGTGTGAAGTTAGTGAGCCAAATGGAGTTGTTCTCCCACAAGAACCACTCGGCTGATTCTTCTTAAATATGCGCTTCACCAACATGCAGTGTTTCCTTGATTGAATTAGCTCTCACACCAATATTTGCGCCTAGAGCCTTTGTATTGAGGGCTATCTGAAAACGGCTTTGGAGCTAAAGTTGTCTGTGAATGTGAAGTTGGTGGCATGTGAAACCCGCATGTGGAGCATTGGTTTGTGTGGGATCTCTAATAGGTTCATTCCTAGATAATGCACTCAAAGGGCATTAAGCCTAGAGTGTGAAAACTGAGTTTCTTTGAGAGCTGCTTGGAAGCCTAATGGTGTGTGAATTTAGTGAGACAAATGGAGTTGTTCTCCCACAAGAAACATTCAGCTGATTCCTCTTCAATATGCGCTTCACCAACATGCAGTGTTTCCTTGATTGAATTAGCTCTCACACCAATATTTGCGCCTAGAGCCTTTGCATTGAAGGCTATCTGAAAAGGGCTTTGGCTAGGAAGTTGTCTGTGAATCTCGAATTTGTAGCATGTGAAACCCGTATGTGGAGCATTGGCTTGTGTGGGATACCCTACCAGGTTCATTCCTATATAATGCACTCAAAGGGCATTAAGCCTAGAGTGTGAAAACTGAGTTTCTTTGAGAGCTGCTTGGAAGCCTGATGGTGTGTGAATTTAGTGAGCCAAATGGAGTTGTTCTCCCACAAGAACCACTCGGCTGATTCTTCTTCAATATGCGCTTCACGAACATGCAGTGTTTCCTTGATTGAATTAGCTCTCACACCAATATTTGTGCCTAGAGCCTTTGCATTGAGGGCTATCTGAAAATGGCTTTGGCGCTGAAGTTGTCTGTGAATGTGGAGTTGGTGGCATGTGAAACCCGCATGTGGAGCATTGGTTTGTGAGGGACGCTCACCAAGCTTCATTTCAGTCCTAGGCACTCAAAGGGCATTAATCCTAGAGTGTGAAAGCTGAGTTTCCTTGAGAGCTGCTTGGAAGCCTGATGGTGTGTGAAGTTAGTGAGCCAAATGGAGTTGTTCTGCCACAAGAACCACTCGGCTGATTCTTCTTCAATATGCGCTTCACCAACATGCAGTGTTTCCTTGATTGAATTAGCTCTCACACCAATATTTCCGCCTAGAGCCTTTGTATTGAGGGCTATCTGAAAACGGCTTTGGCGCTGAAGTTGCCTGTGAATCTGGAGTTGGTGGCATTTGAAACCCGCATGTGGAGCATTGGTTTGTGTGGGAAGCTCACCAAGCTTCATTTCAGTCCTAGACACTCAAAGGGCATTAAGCCTAGAGTGTGAAAGCTGGGTCCTGGAGAGCTGCTTGGAAGCCTGATGGTGTGTGAAGTTAGTGAGCCAAATGGAGTTGTTCTCACACAAGAACCACTCGGCTGATTCTTCTTCAATATGCGCTACACCCACATGCTCTGTTTCCTTGATTGAATTAGCTCTCACACCAATATTTGTGCCTAGAGCCTTTGTATTGAGGGCTATCTGAAAACGGATTTGGGTAGGAAGTTGTCTGTGAATCTGGAGTTGGTGGCATGTGAAACCCGCATGTGGAGCATTGGTTTGTGTGGGAAGCTCACCAAGGTTCATTTCAGTCCTAGGCACTCAAAGGGCATTAAGCCTAGAGTGTGAAAACTGAGTTTCCTTGAGAGCTTCTTGGAAGCCTGATGGTGTGTGAAGTTAGTGAGCCAAATGGAGTTGTTTTGCCACAAGAACCACTCGGCTGATTCTTCTTCAATATGTGCTTCACCAACATTCAGTGTTGCCTTGATTGAATTAGCTCTCACAGCAATATTTGCGCCTAGAGCCTTTGTATTGAGGGCTACCTGAAAACGGCTTTGGCGCTGAATTTGTATGTGAATGTGGAGTTGTGGGCATGTGAAACCGGCATGTGGAGCATTGGTTTGTGAGGGACGCTCACCAAGCTTCATTTCAGTCCTAGGCACTCAAAGGGCATTAAGCCTAGAGTGTGAAAGCTGAGTTTCCTTGAGAGCTGCTTGGAAGCCTGATGGTGTGTGAAGTTAGTGAGCCAAATGGAGTTGTTCTCCCACAAGAACCACTCGGCTGATTCTTCTTCAATATGCGCTTCACCAACATGCAGTGTTTCCTTGATTGAATTAGCTCTCACACCAATATTTGCACCTAGAGTCTTTGCATTGAGGGCTATTTAAAACGGCTTTGGCGCTGAAGTTGCCTGTGAATCTGGAGTTTGTAGCATGTGAAACCCGCATGTGGAGCATTGGTTTGTGTGGGATGCTCTACCAGGATCATTCCTACATAATGCACTCAAATGGCATTAAGCCTAGAGTGTGAGAGCTGAGTTTCCTTGAGAGCTGCTTGGAAGCCTGATGGTGTGTGAAGTTAGTGAGCCAAATGGAGTTGTTCTCCCACAAGAACCACTCGGCTGATTCTTCTTCAATATGCGCTTCACCAACATGCTGTGTTTCCTTGATTGAATTAGCTCTCACACCAATATTTGCGCCTAGAGCCTTTGTATTGAGGGCTATCTGAAAACGGCTTTGGGGCTAAAGTTGTCTGTGAATGTGAAGTTGGTGGCATGTGAAACCCGCATGTGGAGCATTGGTTTGTGTGGGATGCTCTAATAGGTTCATTCCTAGATAATGCACTCAAAGGGCATTAAGCCTAGAGTGTGAAAACTGAGTTTCTTTGAGAGCTGCTTGGAAGCCTAATGGTGTGTGAATTTAGTGAGACAAATGGAGTTGTTCTCCCACAAGAAACATTCAGCTGATTCTTCTTCAATATGCGCTTCACCAACATGCAGTGTTTCCTTGATTGAATTAGCTCTCACACCAATATTTGCGCCTAGAGCCTTTGCATTGAGGGCTATCTGAAAAGGGCTTTGGCTAGGAAGTTGTCTGTGAATCTCGAATTAGTAGCATGTGAAACCCACATGTGGAGCATTGGCTTGTGTGGGATGCTCTACCAGGTTCATTCCTATATAATGCACTCAAAGGGCAAAGCCTAGAGTGTGAAAACTGAGTTTTCTTTGAGAGCTGCTTGGAAGCCTGATGGTGTGTGAATTTAGTGAGCCAAATGGAGTTGTTCTCCCACAAGAACCACTCGGCTGATTCTTCTTCAATATGCGCTTCACCAACATGCAGTGTTTCCTTGATTGAATTAGCTCTCACACCAATATTTGTGCCTAGAGCCTTTGTATTGAGGGCTATCTGAAAATGGCTTTGGCGCTGAAGTTGTCTGTGAATGTGGAGTTGGTGGCATGTGAAACCCGCATGTGGAGCATTGGTTTGTGAGGGACGCTCACCAAGCTTCATTTCAGTCCTAGGCACTCAAAGGGCATTAAGCCTAGAGTGTGAGAGCTGAGTTTCCTTGAGAGCTGCTTGGAAGCCTGATGGTGTGTGAAGTTAGTGAGCCATATGAGTTGTTCTCCCACAAGAACCACTAGGCTGATTCTTCTTCAATATGCGATTCACCAACATGCAGTGTTTCCTTGATTGAATTAGCTCTCACACCAATATTTGCACCTAGAGTCTTTGCATTGAGGGCTATCTAAAACGGCTTTGGGGCTGAAGTTTTCTGTGATTGTGGAGTTTGTAGCATGTGAAACCCGCATGTGGAGCATTGGTTTGTGTGGGATGCTCTACCAGGTTCATTCCTACATAATGCACTCAAAGGGCATTAAGCCTAGAGTGTGAGAGCTGAGTTTCCTTGAGAGCTGCTTGGAAGCCTGATGGTGTGTGAAGTTAGTGAGCCATATGGAGTTGTTCTCCCACAAGAACCACTCGGCTGATTCTTCTTCAATATGCGCTTCACCAACATGCTGTGTTTCCTTGATTGAATTAGCTCACACACCAATATTTGCGCCTAGAGCCTTTGTATTGAGGGCTATCTGAAAACGGGGTTTGGCACTGAAGTTGTCTGTGAATGTGGAGTTGGTGGCATGTGAAACCCGCATGTGGAGCATTGGTTTGTGTGGGAAGCTCACCAAGGTTCATTTCAGTCCTAGGCACTCAAAGGGCATTAAGCCCTAGAGTGTGAAAACTGAGTTTCCTTGAGAGCTTCTTGGAAGCCTGATGGTGTGTGAAGTTAGTGAGCCAAATGGAGTTGTTTTGCCACAAGAACCACTCGGCTGATTCTTCTTCAATATGTGCTTCACCAACATGCAGTGTTGCCTTGATTGAATTAGCTCTCACAGCAATATTTGCGCCTAGAGCCTTTGTATTGAGGGCTACCTGAAAACGGCTTTGGCGCTGAATTTGTATGTGAATGTGGAGTTGTGGGCATGTGAAACCGGCATGTGGAGCATTGGTTTGTGAGGGACGCTCACCAAGCTTCATTTCAGTCCTAGGCACTCAAAGGGCATTAAGCCTAGAGTGTGAAAGCTGAGTTTCCTTGAGAGCTGCTTGGAAGCCTGATGTGTGTGTGAAGTTAGTGAGCCAAATGGAGTTGTTCTCCCACAAGAACCACTCGGCTGATTCTTCTTCAATATGCGCTTCAACCAACATGCAGTGTTTCCTTGATTGAATTAGCTCTCACACCAATATTTGCACCTAGAGTCTTTGCATTGAGGGCTATCTAAAACGGCTTTGGCGCTGAAGTTGCCTGTGAATCTGGGAGTTTGTAGCATGTGAAACCCGCATGTGGAGCATTGGTTTGTGTGGGATGCTCTACCAGGATCATTCCTACATAATGCACTCAAATGGCATTAAGCCTAGAGTGTGAGAGCTGAGTTTCCTTGAGAGCTGCTTGGAAGCCTGATGGTGTGTGAAGTTAGTGAGCCAAATGGAGTTGTTCTCCCACAAGAACCACTCGGCTGATTCTTCTTCAATATGCGCTTCACCAACATGCTGTGTTTCCTTGATTGAATTAGCTCTCACACCAATATTTGCGCCTAGAGCCTTTGTATTGAGGGCTATCTGAAAACGGCTTTGGCGCTTGGAAGTTGTCTGTGAATGTGGAGTTGGTGGCATGTGAAACCCGCATGTGGAGCATTGGTTTGTGAGGGAAGCTCACCAAGCTTCATTTCAGTCCTAGGCACTCAAAGGGCATTAAGCCTAGAGTGTGAAAGCTGAGTTTCCTTGAGAGCTTCTTGGAAGCCTGATGGTGTGTGAAGTTAGTGAGCCAAATGGAGTTGTTCTGCCACAAGAACCACTCGGCTGATTCTTCTTCAATATGTGCTTCACCAACATTCAGTGTTGCCTTGATTGAATTAGCTCTCACAGCAATATTTGCGCCTAGAGCCTTTGTATTGAGATCTATCTGAAAACGGCTTTGGCGCTGAAGTTGTCTGTGAATGTGGAGTTGGTGGCATGTGAAACCCGCATGTGGAGCATTGGTTTGTGTGGGATGCTCTACCAGTTTCATTCCTACATAATGCACTCAAAGTGCATTAAGCCTAGAGTGTGAAAGCTGAGTTTCCTTGAGAGCTGCTTGGAAGCCTGATGGTGTGTGAAGTTAGTGAGCCAAATGGAGTTGTTCTCCCACAAGAACCACTCGGCTGATTCTTCTTCAATATGCGCTTCACCAACATGCAGTGTTTCCTTGATTGAATTAGCTCTCAACCAATATTTGCGCCTAGAGCCTTTGTATTGAGGGCTATCTGAAAACGGCTTTCGGGCTAAAGTTGTCTGTGAATGTGAAGTTGGTGGCATGTGAAACCCGCATGTGGAGCATTGGTTTGTGTGGGATGCTCTAATAGGTTCATTCCTAGATAATGCACTCAAAGGGCATTAAGCCTAGAGTGTGAAACTGAGTTTCTTTGAGAGCTGCTTGGAAGCCTAATGGTGTGTGAATTTAGTGAGACAAATGAGTTGTTCTCCCACAAGAAACATTCAGCTGATTCTTCTTCAATATGCGCTTCACCAACATGCAGTGTTTCCTTGATTGAATTAGCTCTCACACCAATATTTGCGCCTAGAGCCTTTGCATTGAGGGCTATCTGAAAAGGGCTTTGGCTAGGAAGTTGTCTGTGAATCTCGAATTAGTAGCATGTGAAACCCACATGTGGAGCATTGGCTTGTGTGGGATGCTCTACCAGGTTCATTCCTATATAATGCACTCAAAGGGCATTAAGCCTAGAGTGTGAAAACTGAGTTTCTTTGAGAGCTGCTTGGAAGCCTGATGGTGTGTGAATTTAGTGAGCCAAATGGAGTTGTTCTTCCATGAGAACCACTCGGCTGATTCTTCTTCAATATGCGCTTCACCAACATGCAGTGTTTCCTTGATTGAATTAGCTCTCACACCAATATTTGTGCCTAGAGCCTTTGTATTGAGGGCTATCTGAAAATGGCTTTGGCGCTGAAGTTGTCTGTGAATGTGGAGTTGGTGGCATGTGAAACCCGCATGTGGAGCATTGGTTTGTGAGGGACGCTCACCAAGCTTCATTTCAGTCCTAGGCACTCAAAGGGCATTAAGCCTAGAGTGTGAGAGCTGAGTTTCCTTGAGAGCTGCTTGGAAGCCTGATGGTGTGTGAAGTTAGTGAGCCATATGGAGTTGTTCTCCCACAAGAACCACTAGGCTGATTCTTCTTCAATATGCGATTCACCAACATGCAGTGTTTCCTTGATTGAATTAGCTCTCACACCAATATTTGCACCTAGAGTCTTTGCATTGAGGGCTATCTAAAACGGCTTTGGGGCTGAAGTTTTCTGTGATTGTGGAGTTTGTAGCATGTGAAACCCGCATGTGGAGCATTGGTTTGTGTGGGATGCTCTACCAGGTTCATTCCTACATAATGCACTCAAAGGGCATTAAGCCTAGAGTGTGAGAGCTGAGTTTCCTTGAGAGCTGCTTGGAAGCCTGATGGTGTGTGAAGTTAGTGAGCCATATGGAGTTGTTCTCCCACAAGAACCACTCGGCTGATTCTTCTTCAATATGCGCTTCACCAACATGCTGTGTTTCCTTGATTGAATTAGCTCACACACCAATATTTGCGCCTAGAGCCTTTGTATTGAGGGCTATCTGAAAACGGGGTTTGGCACTGAAGTTGTCTGTGAATGTGGAGTTGGTGGCATGTGAAACCCGCATGTGGAGCATTGGTTTGTGTGGGAAGCTCACCAAGGTTCATTTCAGTCCTAGGCACTCAAAGGGCATTAAGCCTAGAGTGTGAAAACTGAGTTTCCTTGAGAGCTTCTTGGAAGCCTGATGGTGTGTGAAGTTAGTGAGCCAAATGGAGTTGTTTTGCCACAAGAACCACTCGGCTGATTCTTCTTCAATATGTGCTTCACCAACATGCAGTGTTGCCTTGATTGAATTAGCTCTCACAGCAATATTTGCGCCTAGAGCCTTTGTATTGAGGGCTACCTGAAAACGGCTTTGGCGCTGAATTTGTATGTGAATGTGGAGTTGTGGGCATGTGAAACCGGCATGTGGAGCATTGGTTTGTGAGGGACGTTCACCAAGCTTCATTTCAGTCCTCGGCACTCAAAGGGCATTAAGCCTAGAGTGTGAAAGCTGAGTTTCCTTGAGAGCTGCTTGGAAGCCTGATGGTGTGTGAAGTTAGTGAGCCAAATGGAGTTGTTCTCCCACAAGAACCACTCGGCTGATTCTTCTTCAATATGCGCTTCACCAACATGCAGTGTTTCCTTGATTGAATTAGCTCTCACACCAATATTTGCACCTAGAGTCTTTGCATTGAGGGCTATCTAAAACGGCTTTGGCGCTGAAGTTGCCTGTGAATCTGGAGTTTGTAGCATGTGAAACCCGCATGTGGAGCATTGGTTTGTGTGGGATGCTCTACCAGGATCATTCCTACATAATGCACTCAAATGGCATTAAGCCTAGAGTGTGAGAGCTGAGTTTCCTTGAGAGCTGCTTGGAAGCCTGATGGTGTGTGAAGTTAGTGAGCCAAATGGAGTTGTTCTCCCACAAGAACCACTCGGCTGATTCTTCTTCAATATGCGCTTCACCAACATGCTGTGTTTCCTTGATTGAATTAGCTCTCACACCAATATTTGCGCCTAGAGCCTTTGTATTGAGGGCTATCTGAAAACGGCTTTGGCGCTTGGAAGTTGTCTGTGAATGTGGAGTTGGTGGCATGTGAAACCCGCATGTGGAGCATTGGTTTGTGAGGGAAGCTCACCAAGGTTCATTTCAGTCCTAGGCACTCAAAGGGCATTAAGCCTAGAGTGTGAAAGCTGAGTTTCCTTGAGAGCTTCTTGGAAGCCTGATGGTGTGTGAAGTTAGTGAGCCAAATGGAGTTGTTCTGCCACAAGAACCACTCGGCTGATTCTTCTTCAATATGTGCTTCACCAACATTCAGTGTTGCCTTGATTGAATTAGCTCTCACAGCAATATTTGCGCCTAGAGCCTTTGTATTGAGATCTATCTGAAAACGGCTTTGGCGCTGAAGTTGTCTGTGAATGTGGAGTTGGTGGCATGTGAAACCCGCATGTGGAGCAGTGGTTTGTGTGGGATGCTCTACCAGTTTCATTCCTACATAATGCACTCAAAGTGCATTAAGCCTAGAGTGTGAAAGCTGAGTTTCCTTGAGAGCTGCTTGGAAGCCTGATGGTGTGTGAAGTTAGTGAGCCAAATGGAGTTGTTCTCCCACAAGAACCACTCGGCTGATTCTTCTTCAATATGCGCTTCACCAACATGCAGTGTTTCCTTGATTGAATTAGCTCTCACACCAATATTTGCGCCTAGAGCCTTTGTATTGAGGGCTATCTGAAAACGGCTTTCGGGCTAAAGTTGTCTGTGAATGTGAAGTTGGTGGCATGTGAAACCCGCATGTGGAGCATTGGTTTGTGTGGGATGCTCTAATAGGTTCATTCCTAGATAATGCACTCAAAGGGCATTAAGCCTAGAGTGTGAAAACTGAGTTTCTTTGAGAGCTGCTTGGAAGCCTAATGGTGTGTGAATTTAGTGAGACAAATGGAGTTGTTCTCCCACAAGAAACATTCAGCTGATTCTTCTTCAATATGCGCTTCACCAACATGCAGTGTTTCCTTGATTGAATTAGCTCTCACACCAATATTTGCGCCTAGAGCCTTTGCATTGAGGGCTATCTGAAAAGGGCTTTGGCTAGGAAGTTGTCTGTGAATCTCGAATTAGTAGCATGTGAAACCCACATGTGGAGCATTGGCTTGTGTGGGATGCTCTACCAGGTTCATTCCTATATAATGCACTCAAAGGGCATTAAGCCTAGAGTGTGAAAACTGAGTTTCTTTGAGAGCTGCTTGGAAGCCTGATGGTGTGTGAATTTAGTGAGCCAAATGGAGTTGTTCTCCCACAAGAACCACTCGGCTGATTCTTCTTCAATATGCGCTTCACCAACATGCAGTGTTTCCTTGATTGAATTAGCTCTCACACCAATATTTGTGCCTAGAGCCTTTGTATTGAGGGCTATCTGAAAATGGCTTTGGCGCTGAAGTTGTCTGTGAATGTGGAGTTGGTGGCATGTGAAACCCGCATGTGGAGCATTGGTTTGTGAGGGACGCTCACCAAGCTTCATTTCAGTCCTAGGCACTCAAAGGGCATTAATCCTAGAGTGTGAAAGCTGAGTTTCCTTGAGAGCTGCTTGGAAGCCTGATGGTGTGTGAAGTTAGTGTGCCAAATGGAGTTGTTGCCCCAGAAGAACCACTCGGATGATTCTTCTTCAATATGCGCTTCACCAACATGCAGTGTTTCCTTGATTGAATTAGCTCTCACACCAATATTTGCGCCTAGAGCCTTTGTATTGAGGGCTATCTGAAAACGATTTTGGCGCTGAAGTTGTCTGTGAATGTGGAGTTGGTGGCATGTGAAACCCGCATGTGGAGCATTGGTTTGTGTATGATGCTCTACCATGTTGATTCCTAGATAATGCACTCAAAGGGCATTAAGCCTAGAGTGTGAATGCTGAGTTTCCTTGAGATCTGCTTGGAATCCTGATGGTGTGTGAAGTTAGTGAGCCAAATGGAGTTGTTCTCCCACAAGAACCACTCGGCTGATTCTTCTTCATTATGCCCTTCACCAACATGCAGTGTTTCCTTGATTGAATTAGCTCTCACACCAATATTTGCGTCTAGAGCCTTTGTATTGAGGGCTATCTGAAAACGGCTTTGGCTAGGAAGTTGTCTGTGAATGTGGAGTTGGTGGCATGTGAAACCCGCATGTGGAGCATTGGTTTGTGTGGGAAGCTCACTAAGCTTCATTTCAGTCCTAGATAATGCACTCAAAGGGCATTAAGCCTAGAGTGTGAAAACTGAGATTCCTTGAGAGCTGCTTGGAAGCCTGACGGTGTGTGAAGTTCGTGAGCCAAATGGAGTTTTTCTCCCAAAAGAACCACTCGGCTGATTCTTCTTCAATATGCGCTTCACCAACAAGCTGTGTTTCCTTGATTGAATTAGCTCTCACACCAATATTTGCGCCTAGAGCCTTTGCATTGAGGGCTATCTGAAAAGGGCTTTGGCACTGAAGTTGTCTGTGAATCTGGAATTTGTAGCATGTGAAACCCACATGTGGAGCATTCGCTTGTGTGGGATGCTGTACCAGGTTCATTCCTATATAATGCACTCAAAGGGCATTAAGCCTATAGTGTGAAAGCTGAGTTTCCTTGAGAGCTGCTTGGAAGCCTGATGGTGTGTGAAGTTAGTGAGCCAAATGGAGTTGTTCTCCCACAAGAACCACTCGGCTGATTCTTCTTCAATATGCGCTTCACCAACATGCAGTGTTTCCTTGATTGAATTAGCTCTCACACCAATATTTGCGCCTAGAGCCTTTGTATTGAGGGCTATCTGAAAACGGCTTTGGTGCTGAAGTTGCCTGTGAATCTGGAGTTGGTGGCATGTGAAACCCGCATGTGGAGCATTGGTTTGTGTGGGAAGCTCACCAAGCTTCATTTCAGTCCTAGACACTCAAAGGGCATTAAGCCTAGAGTGTGAAAGCTGTGTTTCCTTGAGAGCTGCTTGGAAGCCTGATGGTGTGTGAAGTTAGTGAGCCAAATGGAGTTGTTCTCCCACAAGAACCACTCGGCTGATTCTTCTTCAATATGCGCTTCACCAACATGCAGTGTTTCCTTGATTGAATTAGCTCTCACACCAATATTTGCGCCTAGAGCCTTTGCATTGAGGGCTATCTGAAAAGGGATTGGCGCTGAAGTTGTCTGTGAATTTGGAGTTTGTAGCATGTGAAACCGGCATGTGGAGCATTGGTTTGTGTGGGATGCTCTACCAGGTTCATTCCTACATAATGCACTCAAAGGGCATTAAGCCTAGAGTGTGAGAGCTGAGTTTCCTTGAGAGCTGCTTGGAAGCCTGATGGTGTGTGAAGTTAGTGAGCCATATGGAGTTGTTCTCCCACAAGAACCACTAGGCTGATTCTTCTTCAATATGCGCTTCACCAACATGCTGTGTTTCCTTGAATGAATTAGCTCTCACACCAATATTTGCGCCTAGAGCCTTTGTATTGAGGGCTATCTGAAAACGGCTTTGGCGCTGAAGTTGTCTGTGAATGTGGAGTTGGTGGCATGTGAAACCCGCATGTGGAGCATTGGTTTGTGTGGGAAGCTCACCAAGGTTCATTTCAGTCCTAGGCACTCAAAGGGCATTAAGCCTAGAGTGTGAAAACTGAGTTTCCTTGAGAGCTTCTTGGAAGCCTGATGGTGTGTGAAGTTAGTGAGCCAAATGGAGTTGTTTTGCCACAAGAACCACTCGGCTGATTCTTCTTCAATATGTGCTTCACCAACATGCAGTGTTTCCTTGATTGAATTAGCTCTCACACCAATATTTGCACCTAGAGTCTTTGCATTGAGGGCTATCTAAAACGGCTTTGGCGCTGAAGTTGTCTGTGAATGTGGAGTTTGTAGCATGTGAAACCCGCATGTGGAGCATTGGTTTGTGTGGGATGCTCTACCAGGATCATTCCTACATAATGCACTCAAATGGCATTAAGCCTAGAGTGTGAGAGCTGAGTTTCCTTGAGAGCTGCTTGGAAGCCTGATGGTGTGTGAAGTTAGTGAGCCAAATGGAGTTGTTCTCCCACAAGAACCACTCGGCTGATTCTTCTTCAATATGCGCTTCACCAACATGCAGTGTTTCCTTGATTGAATTAGCTCTCACACCAATATTTGCGCCTAGAGCCTTTGTATTGAGGGCTATCTGAAAACGACTTTGGCGCTAGGAAGTTGTCTGTGAATGTGGAGTTGGTGGCATGTGAAACCCGCATGTGGAGCATTGGTTTGTGAGGGAAGCTCACCAAGGTTCATTTCAGTCCTAGGCACTCAAAGGGCATTAAGCCTAGAGTGTGAAAACTGAGTTTCCTTGAGAGCTGCTTGGAAGCCTGATGGTGTGTGAAGTTAGTGAGCCAAATGGAGTTTTTCTCCCAAAAGAACCACTCGGCTGATTCTTCTTCAATATGCGCTTCACCAACATGCAGTGTTTCCTTGATTGAATTAGCTCTCACACCAATATTTGCACCTAGAGTCTTTGCATTGAGGGCTATCTAAAACGGCTTTGGGGCTGAAGTTTTCTGTGAATGTGGAGTTTGTAGCATGTGAAACCCGCATGTGGAGCATTGGTTTGTGTGGGATGCTCTACCAGGTTCATTCCTACATAATGCACTCAAAGGGCATTAAGCCTAGAGTGTGAGAGCTGAGTTTCCTTGAGAGCTGCTTGGAAGCCTGATGGTGTGTGAAGTTAGTGAGCCATATGGAGTTGTTCTCCCACAAGAACCACTCGGCTGATTCTTCTTCAATATGCGCTTCACCAACATGCTGTGTTTCCTTGATTGAATTAGCTCTCACACCAATATTTGCGCCTAGAGCCTTTGTATTGAGGGCTATCTGAAAACGGCTTTGGCGCTGAAGTTGTCTGTGAATGTGGAGTTGGTGGCATGTGAAACCCGCATGTGGAGCATTGGTTTGTGTGGGAAGCTCACCAAGCTTCATTTCAGTCCTAGGCACTCAAAGGGCATTAAGCCTAGAGTGTGAAAACTGAGTTTCCTTGAGAGCTTCTTGGAAGCCTGATGGTGTGTGAAGTTAGTGAGCCAAATGGAGTTGTTTTCCCACAAGAACCACTCGGCTGATTCTTCTTCAATATGTGCTTCACCAACATGCAGTGTTGCCTTGATTGAATTAGCTCTCACACCAATATTTGCGCCTAGAGCCTTTGTATTGAGGGCTACCTGAAAACGGCTTTGGCACTGAATTTGTATGTGAATGTGGAGTTGTGGGCATGTGAAACCGGCATGTGGAGCATTGGTTTGTGAGGGACGCTCACCAAGCTTCATTTCAGTCCTAGGCACTCAAAGGGCATTAAGCCTAGAGTGTGAAAGCTGAGTTTACTTGAGAGCTGCTTGGAAGCCTGATGGTGTGTGAAGTTAGTGAGCCAAATGGAGTTGTTCTCCCACAAGAACCACTCGGCTGATTCTTCTTCAATATGCGCTTCACCAACATGCAGTGTTTCCTTGATTGAATTAGCTCTCACACCAATATTTGCACCTAGAGTCTTTGCATTGAGGGCTATCTAAAACGGCTTAGGCGCTGAAGTTGTCTGTGAATGTGGAGTTTGTAGCATGTGAAACCCGCATGTGGAGCATTGGTTTGTGTGGGATGCTCTACCAGGATCATTCCTACATAATGCACTCAAATGGCATTAAGCCTAGAGTGTGAGAGCTGAGTTTCCTTGAGAGCTGCTTGGAAGCCTGATGGTGTGAAGTTAGTGAGCCAAATGGAGTTGTTCTCCCACAAGAACCACTCGGCTGATTCTTCTTCAATATGCGCTTCACCAACATGCAGTGTTGCCTTGATTGAATTAGCTCTCACACCAATATTTGCGCCTAGAGCCTTTGTATTGAGGGCTATCTGAAAACGGCTTTGGCGCTAGGAAGTTGTCTGTGAATGTGGAGTTGGTGGCATGTGAAACCCGCATGTGGAGCATTGGTTTGTGAGGGAAGCTCACCAAGGTTCATTTCAGTCCTAGGCACTCAAAGGGCATTAAGCCTAGAGTGTGAAAACTGAGTTTCCTTGAGAGCTGCTTGGAAGCCTGATGGTGTGTGAAGTTAGTGAGCCAAATGGAGTTTTTCTCCCAAAAGAACCACTCGGCTGATTCTTCTTCAATATGCGCTTCACCAACATGCAGTGTTTCCTTGATTGAATTAGCTCTCACACCAATATTTGCACCTAGAGTCTTTGCATTGAGGGCTATCTAAAACGGCTTTGGGGCTGAAGTTTTCTGTGAATGTGGAGTTTGTAGCATGTGAAACCCGCATGTGGAGCATTGGTTTGTGTGGGATGCTCTACCAGGTTCATTCCTACATAATGCACTCAAAGGGCATTAAGCCTAGAGTGTGAGAGCTGAGTTTCCTTGAGAGCTGCTTGGAAGCCTGATGGTGTGTGAAGTTAGTGAGCCATATGGAGTTGTTCTCCCACAAGAACCACTCGGCTGATTCTTCTTCAATATGCGCTTCACCAACATGCTGTGTTTCCTTGATTGAATTAGCTCTCACACCAATATTTGCGCCTAGAGCCTTTGTATTGAGGGCTATCTGAAAACGGCTTTGGCGCTGAAGTTGTCTGTGAATGTGGAGTTGGTGGCATGTGAAACCCGCATGTGGAGCATTGGTTTGTGTGGGAAGCTCACCAAGCTTCATTTCAGTCCTAGGCACTCAAAGGGCATTAAGCCTAGAGTGTGAAAACTGAGTTTCCTTGAGAGCTTCTTGGAAGCCTGATGGTGTGTGAAGTTAGTGAGCCAAATGGAGTTGTTTTCCCACAAGAACCACTCGGCTGATTCTTCTTCAATATGTGCTTCACCAACATGCAGTGTTGCCTTGATTGAATTAGCTCTCACACCAATATTTGCGCCTAGAGCCTTTGTATTGAGGGCTACCTGAAAACGGCTTTGGCACTGAATTTGTATGTGAATGTGGAGTTGTGGGCATGTGAAACCGGCATGTGGAGCATTGGTTTGTGAGGGACGCTCACCAAGCTTCATTTCAGTCCTAGGCACTCAAAGGGCATTAAGCCTAGAGTGTGAAAGCTGAGTTTACTTGAGAGCTGCTTGGAAGCCTGATGGTGTGTGAAGTTAGTGAGCCAAATGGAGTTGTTCTCCCACAAGAACCACTCGGCTGATTCTTCTTCAATATGCGCTTCACCAACATGCAGTGTTTCCTTGATTGAATTAGCTCTCACACCAATATTTGCACCTAGAGTCTTTGCATTGAGGGCTATCTAAAACGGCTTAGGCGCTGAAGTTGTCTGTGAATGTGGAGTTTGTAGCATGTGAAACCCGCATGTGGAGCATTGGTTTGTGTGGGATGCTCTACCAGGATCATTCCTACATAATGCACTCAAATGGCATTAAGCCTAGAGTGTGAGAGCTGAGTTTCCTTGAGAGCTGCTTGGAAGCCTGATGGTGTGAAGTTAGTGAGCCAAATGGAGTTGTTCTCCCACAAGAACCACTCGGCTGATTCTTCTTCAATATGCGCTTCACCAACATGCAGTGTTGCCTTGATTGAATTAGCTCTCACACCAATATTTGCGCCTAGAGCCTTTGTATTGAGGGCTATCTGAAAACGGCTTTGGCGCTAGGAAGTTGTCTGTGAATGTGGAGTTGGTGGCATGTGAAACCCGCATGTGGAGCATTGGTTTGTGAGGGAAGCTCACCAAGGTTCATTTCAGTCCTAGGCACTCAAAGGGCATTAAGCCTAGAGTGTGAAAGCTGAGTTTCCTTGAGAGCTTCTTGGAAGCCTGATGGTGTGTGAAGTTAGTGAGCCAAATGGAGTTGTTCTGCCACAAGAACCACTCGGCTGATTCTTCTTCAATATGTGCTTCACCAACATTCAGTGTTGCCTTGATTGAATTAGCTCTCACAGCAATATTTGCGCCTAGAGCCTTTGTATTGAGGGCTATCTGAAAACGGCTTTGGCGCTAGGAAGTTGTCTGTGAATGTGGAGTTTGTAGCATGTGAAACCCGCATGTGGAGCATTGGTTTGTGTGGGAAGCTCACCAAGCTTCATTTCAGTCCTAGGCACTCAAAGGGCATTAAGCCTAGAGTGTGAAAGCTGAGTTTCCTTGAGAGCTGCTTGGAAGCCTGATGGTGTGTGAAGTTAGGGAGCCAAATGGAGTTGTTCTGCCACAAGAACCACTCGGCTGATTCTTCTTCAATATGCGCTTCACCAACATGCAGTGTTGCCTTGATTGAATTAGCTCTCACACCAATATTTGCGCCTAGAGCCTTTGTATTGAGGGCTATCTGAAAACGGCTTTGGAGCTAAAGTTGTCTGTGAATGTGAAGTTGGTGGCATGTGAAACCCGCATGTGGAGCATTGGTTTGTGTGGGATGCTCTAATAGGTTCATTCCTAGATAATGCACTCAAAGGGCATTAAGCCTAGAGTGTGAAAACTGAGTTTCTTTGAGAGCTGCTTGGAAGCCTAATGGTGTGTGAATTTAGTGAGACAAATGCAGTTGTTCTCCCACAAGAAACATTCAGCTGATTCTTCTTCAATATGCGCTTCACCAACATGCAGTGTTTCCTTGATTGAATTAGCTCTCACACCAATATTTGCGCCTAGAGCCTTTGCATTGAGGGCTATCTGAAAAGGGCTTTGGCTAGGAAGTTGTCTGTGAATCTCGAATTAGTAGCATGTGAAACTCACATGTGGAGCATTGGCTTGTGTGGGATGCTCTACCAGGTTCATTCCTATATAATGCACTCAAAGGGCATTAAGCCTAGAGTGTGAAAACTGAGTTTCTTTGAGAGCTGCTTGGAAGCCTGATGGTGTGTGAATTTAGTGAGCCAAATGGAGTTGTTCTCCCACAAGAACCACTCGGCTGATTATTCTTCAATATGCGCTTCACCAACATGCAGTGTTTCCTTGATTGAAATAGCTCTCACACCAATATTTGTGCCTAGAGCCTTTGCATTGAGGGCTATCTGAAAATGGCTTTGGCGCTGAAGTTGTCTGTGAATGTGGAGTTGGTGGCATGTGAAACCCGCATGTGGAGCATTGGTTTGTGTATGATGCTCTACCATGTTGATTCCTAGATAATGCACTCAAAGGGCATTAAGCCTAGAGTGTGAATGCTGAGTTTCCTTGAGATCTGCTTGGAATCCTGATGGTGTGTGAAGTTAGTGAGCCAAATGGAGTTGTTCTCCCACAAGAACCACTCGGCTGATTCTTCTTCATTATGCCCTTCACCAACATGCAGTGTTTCCTTGATTGAATTAGCTCTCACACAAATATTTGCGTCTAGAGCCTTTGTATTGAGGGCTATCTGAAAACGGCTTTGGCTAGGAAGTTGTCTGTGAATGTGGAGTTGGGGGCATGTGAAACCCGCATGTGGAGCATTGGTTTGTGTGGGAAGCTCACCAAGCTTCATTTCAGTCCTAGATAATGCACTCAAAGGGCATTAAGCCTAGAGTGTGAAAACTGAGATTCCTTGAGAGCTGCTTGGAAGCCTGATGGTGTGTGAAGTTAGTGAGCCAAATGGAGTTTTTCTCCCACAAGAACCACTCGGCTGATTCTTCTTCAATATGCGCTTCACCAACAAGCTGTGTTTCCTTGATTGAATTAGCTCTCACACCAATATTTGCGCCTAGAGCCTTTGCATTGAGGGCTATCTGAAAACGGCTTTGGCACTGAAGTTGTCTGTGAATCTGGAATTTGTAGCATGTGAAACCCACATGTGGAGCATTCGCTTGTGTGGGATGCTGTACCAGGTTCATTCCTATATAATGCACTCAAAGGGCATTAAGCCTATAGTGTGAAAGCTGAGTTTCCTTGAGAGCTGCTTGGAAGCCTGATGGTGTGTGAAGTTAGTGAGCCAAATGGAGTTGTTCTCCCACAAGAAGCACTCGGCTGATTCTTCTTCAATATGCGCTTCACCAACATGCAGTGTTTCCTGGATTGAATTAGCTCTCACACCAATATTTGCGCCTAGAGCCTTTGTATTGAGGGCTATCTGAAAACGGCTTTGGTGCTGAAGTTGCCTGTGAATCTGGAGTTGGTGGCATGTGAAACCCGCATGTGGAGCATTGGTTTGTGTGGGAAGCTCACCAACCTTCATTTCAGTCCTAGACACTCAAAGGGCATTAAGCCTAGAGTGTGAAAGCTGAGTTTCCTTCAGAGCTGCTTGGAAGCCTGATGGTGTGTGAAGTTAGTGAGCCAAATGGAGTTGTTCTCCCACAAGAACCACTCGGCTGATTCTTCTTCAATGTGCGCTTCACCAACATGCAGTGTTTCCTTGATTGAATTAGCTCTCACACCAATATTTGCACCTAGAGTCTTTGCATTGAGGGCTATCTAAAACGGCTTTGGCGCTGAAGTTGTCTGTGAATGTGGAGTTTGTAGCATGTGAAACCCGCATGTGGAGCATTGGTTTGTGTGGGATGCTCTACCAGGATCATTCCTACATAATGCACTCAAATGGCATTAAGCCTAGAGTGTGAGAGCTGAGTTTCCTTGAGAGCTGCTTGGAAGCCTGATGGTGTGAAGTTAGTGAGCCAAATGGAGTTGTTCTCCCAAAAGAACCACTCGGCTGATTCTTCTTCAATATGCGCTTCACCAACATGCAGTGTTGCCTTGATTGAATTAGCTCTCACACCAATATTTGCGCCTAGAGCCTTTGTATTGAGGGCTATCTGAAAACGGCTTTGGCGCTAGGAAGTTGTCTGTGAATGTGGAGTTGGTGGCATGTGAAACCCGCATGTGGAGCATTGGTTTGTGAGGGAAGCTCACCAAGGTTCATTTCAGTCCTAGGCACTCAAAGGGCATTAAGCCTAGAGTGTGAAAGCTGAGTTTCCTTGAGAGCTTCTTGGAAGCCTGATGGTGTGTGAAGTTAGTGAGCCAAATGGAGTTGTTCTGCCACAAGAACCACTCGGCTGATTCTTCTTCAATATGTGCTTCACCAACATTCAGTGTTGCCTTGATTGAATTAGCTCTCACAGCAATATTTGCGCCTAGAGCCTTTGTATTGAGGGCTATCTGAAAACGGCTTTGGCGCTAGGAAGTTGTCTGTGAATGTGGAGTTGGGGGCATGTGAAACCCGCATGTGGAGCATTGGTTTGTGAGGGACGCTCACCAAGCTTCATTTCAGTCCTAGGCACTCAAAGGGCATTAAGCCTAGAGTGTGAAAGCTGAGTTTCCTTGAGAGCTGCTTGGAAGCCTGATGGTGTGTGAAGTTAGGGAGCCAAATGGAGTTGTTCTGCCACAAGAACCACTCGGCTGATTCTTCTTCAATATGCGCTTCACCAACATGCAGTGTTGCCTTGATTGAATTAGCTGTCACACCAATATTTGCGCCTAGAGCCTTTGTATTGAGATCTATCTGAAAACGGCTTTGGCGCTGAAGTTGTCTGTGAATGTGGAGTTGGTGGCATGTGAAACCCGTATGTGGTGCATTGGTTTGTGTGGGATGCTCTACCAGGTTCATTCCTACATAATGCACTAAAAGTGCATTAAGCCTAGAGTGTGAAAGCTGAGTTTCCTTGAGAGCTGCTTGGAAGCCTGATGGTGTGTGAAGTTAGTGAGCCAAATGGAGTTGTTCTCCCACAAGAACCACTCGGCTGATTCTTCTTAAATATGCGCTTCACCAACATGCAGTGTTTCCTTGATTGAATTAGCTCTCACACCAATATTTGCGCCTAGAGCCTTTGTATTGAGGGCTATCTGAAAACGGCTTTGGAGCTAAAGTTGTCTGTGAATGTGAAGTTGGTGGCATGTGAAACCCGCATGTGGAGCATTGGTTTGTTTGGGATGCTCTAATAGGTTCATTCCTAGATAATGCACTCAAAGGGCATTAAGCCTAGAGTGTGAAAACTGAGTTTCTTTGAGAGCTGCTTGGAAGCCTAATGGTGTGTGAATTTAGTGAGACAAATGGAGTTGTTCTCCCACAAGAAACATTCAGCTGATTCTTCTTCAATATGCGCTTCACCAACATGCAGTGTTTCCTTGATTGAATTAGCTCTCACACCAATATTTGCGCCTAGAGCCTTTGCATTGAGGGCTATCTGAAAAGGGCTTTGGCTAGGAAATTGTCTGTGAATCTCGAATTAGTAGCATGTGAAACTCACATGTGGAGCATTGGCTTGTGTGGGATGCTCTACCAGGTTCATTCCTATATAATGCACTCAAAGGGCATTAAGCCTAGAGTGTGAAAACTGAGTTTCTTTGAGAGCTGCTTGGAAGCCTGATGGTGTGTGAAGTTAGTGAGCCAAATGGAGTTGTTCTCCCACAAGAACCACTCGGCTGATTCTTCTTCAATATGCGCTTCACCAACATGCAGTGTTTCCTGGATTGAATTAGCTCTCACACCAATATTTGCGCCTAGAGCCTTTGTATTGAGGGCTATCTGAAAACGGCTTTGGTGCTGAAGTTGCCTGTGAATCTGGAGTTGGTGGCATGTGAAACCCGCATGTGGAGCATTGGTTTGTGTGGGAAGCTCACCAACCTTCATTTCAGTCCTAGACACTCAAAGGGCATTAAGCCTAGAGTGTGAAAGCTGAGTTTCCTTCAGAGCTGCTTGGAAGCCTGATGGTGTGTGAAGTTAGTGAGCCAAATGGAGTTGTTCTCCCACAAGAACCACTCGGCTGATTCTTCTTCAATATGCGCTTCACCAACATGCAGTGTTTCCTTGATTGAATTAGCTCTCACACCAATATTTGCGCCTAGAGCCTTTGCATTGAGGGCTATCTGAAAAGGGATTGGCGCTGAAGTTGTCTGTGAATGTGGAGTTGGTGGCATGTGAAACCCGCATGTGGAGCATTGGTTTGTGTGGGATGCTCTACCAGGATCATTCCTACATAATGCACTCAAAGGGCATTAAGCCTAGAGTGTGAAAGCTGTGTTTCCTGGAGAGCTGCTTGGAAGCCTGATGGTGTGTGAAGTTAGTGAGCCAAATGGAGTTGTTCTGCCACAAGAACCACTCGGCTGATTCTTCTTCAATATGCGCTTCACCAACATGCAGTGTTTCCTTGATTGAATTAGCTTTCACACCAATATTTGTGCCTAGAGCCTTTGTATTGAGGGCTATCTGAAAACGGCTTTGGCGCTAAAGTTGTCTGTGAATGTGGAGTTGGTGGCATGTGAAACCGACCTGTGCAGCATTGGTTTTTGTGGGATGCTCTACCAGGTTCATTCCTACATAATGCACTCAAAGGCATTAAGCCTAGAGTGTGAAAACTGAGTTTCCTTGAGAGCTGCTTGGAAGCCTGATGATGTGTGAAGTTAGTGAGCCAAATGGAGTTGTTTTCCCACAAGAACCACTCGGCTGATTCTTCTTCAATATGCGCTTCACTAACATGCAGTGTTTCCTTGATTGAATTAGCTCTCACACCAATATGTGCGCCTAGAGCCTTTGTATTGAGGGCTATCTGAAAACGGCTTTGGCGCTAGGAAGTTGTCTGTGAATGTGGATTTGCTGGCATGTGAAACTACCTGTACAGCATTGGTTTGTGTGGGATGCTCTACCAGGTTCATTCCTAGATAATGCACACAAAGGCATTAAGCCTAGAGTGTGAAAACTGAGTTTCCTTGAGAGCTGCTTGGAAGCCTGATGGTGTGTGAAGTTAGTGAGCCAAATGGAGTTGTTCTCACACAAGAACCACTCGGCTGATTCTTCTTCAATATGTGCTTCACCAACATGCAGTGTTGCCTTGATTGAATTAGCTCTCACACCAATATTTGTGCCTAGAACCTTTGTATTGAGGGCTATCTGAAAACGGCTTTGGCGCTGAAGTTGGCTGTGAATGTGGAGTTGGTGGCATGTGAAACCCGCATGTGGAGCATTGGTTTGTGTGGGAAGCTCACCAAGCTTCATTTCAGTCCTAGACACTCAAAGGGCATTAAGCCTAGAGTGTGAAAACTGAGTTTCCTTGAGAGCTGCTTGGAAGCCTGATGGTGTGTGAAGTTAGGGAGCCAAATGGAGTTGTTCTGCCACAAGAACCACTCGGCTGATTCTTCTTCAATATGCGCTTCACCAACATGCAGTGTTTCCTTGATTGAATTAGCTCTCACACCAATATTTGCGCCTAGAGCCTTTGCATTGAGGGCTATCTGAAAAGGGATTGGCGCTGAAGTTGTCTGTGAATTTGGAGTTTGTAGCATGTGAAACCCGCATGTGCAGCATTGGTTTGTGTGGGATGCTCTACCAGGTTCATTCCTACATAATGCACTCAAAGGGCATTAATCCTAGAGTGTGAAAGCTGGGTCCTGGAGAGCTGCTTGGAAGCCTGATGGTGTGTGAAGTTAGTGAGCCAAATGGAGTTGTTCTCCCACAAGAACCACTCGGCTGATTCTTCTTCAATATGCGCTTCACCAACATGCAGTGTTTCCTTGATTGAATTAGCTCTCACACCAATATTTGTGCCTAGAGCCTTTGTATGGAGGGCTATCTGAAAACGGCTTTGGGTAGGAAGTTGTCTGTGAATGTGGAGTTGGTGGCATGTGAAACCCACATGTGGAGCATTGGTTTGTGAGGGAAGCTCACCAAGGTTCATTTCAGTCCTAGGCACTCAAAGGGCATTAAGCCTAGAGTGTGAAAGCTGAGTTTCCTTGAGAGCTTCTTGGAAGCCTGATGGTGTGTGAAGTTAGTGAGCCAAATGGAGTTGTTCTGCCACAAGAACCACTCGGCTGATTCTTCTTAAATATGCGCTTCACCAACATGCAGTGTTTCCTTGATTGAATTAGCTCTCACACCAATATTTGCGCCTAGAGCCTTTGTATTGAGGGCTATCTGAAAACGGCTTTGGAGCTAAAGTTGTCTGTGAATGTGAAGTTGGTGGCATGTGAAACCCGCATGTGGAGCATTGGTTTGTGTGGGATGCTCTAATAGGTTCATTCCTAGATAATGCACTCAAAGGGCATTAAGCCTAGAGTGTGAAAACTGAGTTTCTTTGAGAGCTGCTTGGAAGCCTAATGGTGTGTGAATTTAGTGAGACAAATGGAGTTGTTCTCCCACAAGAAACATTCAGCTGATTCTTCTTCAATATGCGCTTCACCAACATGCAGTGTTTCCTTGATTGAATTAGCTCTCACACAAATATTTGCGCCTAGAGCCTTTGCATTGAGGGCTATCTGAAAAGGGCTTTGGCTAGGAAGTTGTCTGTGAATCTAGAATTTGTAGCATGTGAAACCCGCATGTGGAGCATTGGCTTGTGTGGGATGCTCTATCAGGTTCATTCCTATATAATGCACTCAAAGGGCATTAAGCCTAGAGTGTGAAAACTGAGTTTCTTTGAGAGCTGCTTGGAAGCCTGATGGTGTGTGAATTTAGTGAGCCAAATGGAGTTGTTCTCCACAAGAACCACTCAGCTGATTCTTCTTCAATATGCGCTTCACCAACATGCAGTGTTTCCTTGATTGAATTAGCTCTCACACCAATATTTGTGCCTAGAGCCTTTGTATTGAGGGCTATCTGAAAATGGCTTCGGCGCTGAAGTTGTCTGTGAATGTGGAGTTGGTGGCATGTGAAACCCGCATGTGGAGCATTGGTTTGTGTATGATGCTCTACCATGTTGATTCCTAGATAATGAACTCAAAGGGCATTAAGCATAGAGTGTGAATGCTGAGTTTCCTTGAGATCTGCTTGGAATCCTGATGGTGTGTGAAGTTAGTGAGCCAAATGGAGTTGTTCTGCCACAAGAACCACTCGGCTGATTCTTCTTCAATATGCCCTTCACCAACATGCAGTGTTTCCTTGATTGAATTAGCTCTCACACAAATATTTGCGTCTAGAGCCTTTGTATTGAGGGCTATCTGAAAACGGCTTTGGAGCTGAAGTTGTCTGTGAATGTGGAGTTTTGGGCATGTGAAACCTGCACGTGGAGCATTGGTTTGTGTGGGAAGCTCACCAAGCTTCATTTCAGTCCTAGATAATGCACTCAAAGGGCATTAAGCCTAGAGTGTGAAAACTGAGATTCCTTGAGAGCTGCTTGGAAGCCTGATGGTGTGTGAAGTTAGTGAGCCAAATGGAGTTGTTCTGCCACAAGAACCACTCGGCTGATTCTTCTTCAATATGTGCTTCACCAACAAGCTGTGTTTCCTTGATAGAATTAGCTCTCACACCAATATTTGCGTCTAGAGCCTTTGCATTGAGGGCTATCTGAAAAGGGCTTTGGCACTGAAGTTGTCTGTGAATCTGGAATTTGTAGCATGTGAAACCCACATGTGGAGCATTCGCTTGTGTGGGATGCTGTACCAGGTTCATTCCTATATAATGCACTCAAAGAGCATTAAGCCTATAGTGTGAAAGCTGAGTTTCCTTGAGAGCTGCTTGGAAGCCTGATGGTGTGTGAAGTTAGTGAGCCAAATGGAGTTGTTCTCACACAAGAACCACTCTGCTGATTCTTCTTCAATATGCGCTACACCCACATGCTCTGTTTCCTTGATTGAATTAGCTCTCACACCAATATTTGCGCCTAGAGCCTTTGTATTGAGGGCTATCTGAAAACGGCTTTGGCTAGGAAGTTGTCTGTGAATGTGGAGTTGGTGGCATGTGAAACCCGCATGTGGAGCATTGGTTTGTGTGGGAAGCTCACCAAGCTTCATTTCAGTCCTAGATAATACACTCAAAGGGCATAGAGCCTAGAGTGTGAAAATTGAGTTTCCTTGAGAGCTGCTTGGAAGCCTGATGGTGTGTGAAGTTAGTGAGCCAAATGGAGTTGTTCTCCCACAAGAACCACTCGGCTGATTCTTCTTCAATATGCGCTTCACCAACATGCAGTTTTTCCTTGATTGAATTAGCTCTCACACCAATATTTGCGCCTAGAGCCTTTGTATTGAGGGCTATCTGAAAACGGCTTTGGCGCTGAGGGTGCCTGTGAATCTGGAGTTGGTGGCATTTGAAACCCGCATGTGGAGCATTGGTTTGTGTGGGAAGCTCACCAACCTTCATTTCAGTCCTAGACACTCAAAGGGCATTAAGCCTAGAGTGTGAAAGCTGAGTTTCCTTGAGAGCTGCTTGGAAGCCTGATGGTGTGTGAAGTTAGTGAGCCAAATGGAGTTGTTCTCCCACAAGAACCACTCGGCTGATTCTTCTTCAATGTGCGCTTCACCAACATGCAGTGTTTCCTTGATTGAATTAGCTCTCACACCAATATTTGCGCCTAGAGCCTTTTTATTGAGGGCTATCTGAAAACGGCTTTGGCGCTGAAGTTGTCTGTGAATGTGGAGTTGGTGGCATGTGAAACCCGCATGTGGAGCATTGGTTTGTGTGGGAAGCTCACCAACCTTCATTTCAGTCCTAGACACTCAAAGGGCATTAAGCTAGAGTGTGAAAGCTGAGTTTCCTTGAGAGCTTCTTGGAAGCCTGATGGTGTGTGAAGTTAGTGAGCCAAATGGAGTTGTTTTCCCACAAGAACCACTCGGCTGATTCTTCTTCAATATGTGCTTCACCAACATGCAGTGTTGCCTTGATTGAATTAGCTCTCACACCAATATTTGCGCCTAGAGCCTTTGTATTGAGGGCTACCTGAAAACGGCTTTGGCGCTGAATTTGTATGTGAATGTGGAGTTGTGGGCATGTGAAACCGGCATGTGGAGCATTGGTTTGTGAGGGACGCTCACCAAGCTTCATTTCAGTCCTAGGCACTCAAAGGGCATTAAGCCTAGAGTGTGAAAGCTGAGTTTACTTGAGAGCTGCTTGGAAGCCTGATGGTGTGTGAAGTTAGTGAGCCAAATGGAGTTGTTCTCCCACAAGAACCACTCGGCTGATTCTTTCTTCAATATGCGCTTCACCAACATGCAGTGTTTCCTTGATTGAATTAGCTCTCACACCAATATTTGCACCTAGAGTCTTTGCATTGAGGGCTATCTAAAACGGCTTAGGCGCTGAAGTTGTCTGTGAATGTGGAGTTTATAGCATGTGAAACCCGCATGTGGAGCATTGGTTTGTGTGGGATGCTCTACCAGGATCATTCCTACATAATGCACTCAAATGGCATTAAGCCTAGAGTGTGAGAGCTGAGTTTCCTTGAGAGCTGCTTGGAAGCCTGATGGTGTGAAGTTAGTGAGCCAAATGGAGTTGTTCTCCCACAAGAACCACTCGGCTGATTCTTCTTCAATATGCGCTTCACCAACATGCAGTGTTGCCTTGATTA
>NW_026699462.1:0-58532 GCF_030435755.1 Ochotona princeps
AGGGCATATTGAAGAAGGATCAGCCGAGTGGTTCTTGTGGGAGAACAACTCCATTTGGCTCACTAACTTCACACACCATCAGGCTTCCATGCAGCTCTCAAGGAAACTCAGCTTTCACACTCTATGCTTAGTGCCCTTTGAGTGCATATCTAGGAATGAACCTGTAGAGCATCCCACACAAACGCATGCTCCACATGCGGGTTTCACATGCCACCAACTCCACATTCACAGGCAACTCAGCGCCACAGCCGTTTTCAGATAGCCCTCAATGCAAAGGCTCTAGACGCAAATATTGGTGTGAGAGCTAATTCAATCAAGGAAACACTGCATGTTGGTGAAGGGCATATTGAAGAAGGATCAGCCGAGTGGTTCTTGTGGGAGAACAACTCCATTTGGCTCACTAACTTCACACACCATCAGGCTTCCAAGCAGCTCTCAAGGAAACTCAGTTTTCACACTCTATGCTTAGTGCCCTTGAGTGCATTATCTAGGAATGAACCTGGTAGAGCATCCCACACAAACGAATGGCTCCACATGCGGGTTTCACATGCCACCAACTCCACATTCACAGGCAACTTCAGCGCCACAGCCGTTTTCAGATAGCCCTCAATGCAAAGGCTCTAGACGCAAATATTGGTGTGAGAGCTAATTCAATCAAGGAAACACTGCATGTGGTGAAGGGCATATTGAAGAAGGATCAGCCGAGTGGTTCTTGTGGGAGAACAACTCCATTTGGCTCACTAACTTCACACACCATCAGGCTTCCAAGCAGCTCTCAAGGAAACTCAGTTTTCACACTCTATGCCTTAGTGCCCTTTGATTGCATTATCTAGGAATGAACCTGGTAGAGCATCCCACACAAACGAATGCTCCACATGCGGGTTTCACCATGCCACCAACTCACATTCACAGGCAACTTCAGCGCCACAGCCGGTTTTCAGATAGCCCTCAATGCAAAGGCTCTAGACGCAAATATTGGTGTGAGAGCTAATTCAATCAAGGAAACACTGCATGTTGGTGAAGGGCATATTGAAGAAGGATCAGCCGAGTGGTTCTTGTGGGAGAACAACTCCATTTGGCTCACTAACTTCACACACCATCAGGGCTTCCAAGCAGCTCTCAAGGAAACTCAGTTTTCACACTCTATGCTTAGTGCCCTTTGAGTGCATTATCTAGGAATGAACCTGGTAGAGCATCCCACACAAAACGAATGCTCCACATGCGGGTTTCACATGCCACCAACTCCACATTCACAGGCAACTTCAGCGCCACAGCCGTTTTCAGATAGCCCTCAATGCAAAGGCTCTATACGCAAATATTGGTGTGAGAGCTAATTCAATCAAGGAAACACTGCATGTTGGTGAAGGGCATATTGAAGAAGGATCAGCCGAGTGGTTCTTGTGGGAGAACAACTCATTTGGCTCACTAACTTCACACACCATCAGGCTTCCAAGCAGCTCTCAAGGAAACTCAGTTTTCACACTCTATGTTTAGTGCCCTTTGTATGGCCTAGGACTGAAATGAACCTGGTAGAGCATCCCACACAAACGAATGGCTCCACATGCGGGTTTCAACATGCCACCAACTCCACATTCACAGGCAACTTCAGCGTCACAGCCGTTTTCAGATAGCCCTCAATGCAAAGGCTCTAGACGCAAATATTGGTGTGAGAGCTAATTCAATCAAGGAAAACACTGCATGTTGGTGAAGGGCATATTGAAGAAGGATCAGCCGAGTGGTTCTTGTGGGGAGAACAACTCCATTTGGCTCACTAACTTCACACACCATCAGGCTTCCATGCAGCTCTCAAGAAACTCAGCTTTCACACTCTATGCTTAGTGCCCTTTGAGTGCATTATCTAGGAATGAACCTGGTAGAGCATCCCACACAAACGATGCTCCACATGCGGGTTTTCACATGCCACCAACTCACATTCACATTCCAGGCAACTTCAGCGCCACAGCCGTTTTCAGATAGCCCTCAATGCAAAGGCTCTAGACGCAATATTGGTGTGAGAGCTAATTCAATCAAGGAAACACTGCATGTTGGTGAAGGGGCATATTGAAGAAGGATCAGCCGAGTGGTTCTTGTGGGAGAACAACTCCATTTGGCTCACTAACTTCACACACCATCAGGCTTCCAAGCAGCTCTCAAGGAAACTCAGTTTTCACACTCTATGCTTAGTGCCCTTTGAGTGCATTATCTAGGAATGAACCTGGTAGAGCATCCCACACAAACGAATGCTCCCACATGCGGGTTTCACATGCCACCAACTCCACATTCACAGGCAACTTCAGCGCCACAGCCCGTTTTCAGATAGCCCTCAATGCAAAGGCTCTAGACGCAATATTGGTGTGAGAGCTAATTCAAATCAAGGAAACACTGCATGTTGGTGAAGGGCATATTGAAGAAGATCAGCCGAGTGGTTCTTGTGGAGAACAACTCCATTTGGCTCACTAACTTCACACACCATCAGGCTTCCAAGCAGCTCTCAAGGAAACTCAGTTTTCACACTCTATGCTTAGTGCCCTTTGAGTGCATTATCTAGGAATGAACCTGGTAGAGCATCCCACACAAACGAATGCTCCACATGCGGTTTCACACTGCCACCAACTCCACATTCACAGGCAACTTCAGCGCCACAGCCGTTTCAGATAGCCCTCAATGCACAAGGCTCTAGACGCAAATAATTGGTGTGAGAGCTAATTCAATCAAGGAAACACTGCATGTTGGTGAAGGGCATATTGAAGAAGGATCAGCCGAGTGGTTCTTGTGGGAGAACAACTCCATTTGGCTCACTAACTTCACAACACCATCAGGCTTCCAAGCAGCTCTCAAGGAAACTCAGTTTTCACACTCTATGCTTAGTGCCCTTTGAGTGCATTATCTAGGAATGAACCTGGTAGAGCATCCCACACCAAACGAATGCTCCACATGCGGGTTTCACATGCCACCAACTCCACATTCCACAGGCAACTTCAGCGCCACAGCCGTTTTCAGATAGCCCTCAATGCAAAGGCTCTATACGCAAATATTGGTGTGAGAGCTAATTCAATCAAGGAAACACTGCATGTTGGTGAAGGGCATATTGAAGAAGGATCAGCCGAGTGGTTCTTGTGGGAGAACAACTCCATTTGGCTCACTAACTTCACACACCATCAGGCTTCCAAGCAGCTCTCAAGGAAACTCAGTTTTCACACTCTATGCTTAGTGCCCTTTGAGTGCATTATCTAGGAATGAACCTGGTAGAGCATCCCACCACAAACGAATGCTCCACATGCGGGTTTCACATGCCACCAACTCCACATTCACAGGCAACTTCAGCGCCACAGCCGTTTTCAGATAGCCCTCAATGCAAAGGCTCTAGACGCAAATATGTGGTGTGAGAGCTAATTCAATCAAGGGAAACACTGCATGTTGGTGAAGGGCATATTGAAGAAGGATCAGCCGAGTGGTTCTTGTGGGAGAACAACTCCATTTGGCTCACTAACTTCACACACCATCAGGCTTCGAGCAGCTCTCAAGGAAACTCAGTTTTCACACTCTATGCTTAGTGCCCTTTGAGTGCATTATCTAGGAATGAACTGGTAGAGCATCCCACACAAACGAATGCTCCACATGCGGGTTTCACATGCCACCAACTCCACATTCACAGGCAACTTCAGCGCCACAGCCGTTTTCTCAGATAGCCCTCAATGCAAAGGCTCTAGACGCAAAGATTGGTGTGAGAGCTAATTCAATCAAGGAAACACTGCATGTTGGTGAAGGGCATATTGAAGAAGGATCAGCTGAGTGGTTCCTGTGGGAGAACAACTCCATTTGGCTCACTAACTTACACACCATCAGGCTTGCAAGCAGCTCTCAAGGAAACTCAGTTTTCACACTCTATGCTTAGTGCCCTTTGAGTGCATTATCTAGGAATGACCCTGTAGAGCATCCCACACAAACGAATGCTCCACATGCGGGTTTCACATGCCACCAACTCCCACATTACACAGGCAACTCAGCGCCACAGCCGTTTTCAGATAAGGCCCTCAATGCAAAGGCTCTAGACGCAACTATTGGTGTGAGAGCTAATTCAATCAAGGAAACACTGCATGTTGGTGAAGGGCATATTGAAGAAGGATCAGCCGAGTGGTTCTTTGGGAGAACAACTCCATTTGGCTCACTAACTTCACACACCATCAGGCTTCCAAGCAGCTCTCAAGGAAACTCAGTTTTCACCACTCTATGCTTAGTGCCCTTGAGTGCATTATCTAGGAATGAACCTGGTAGAGCATCCCACACAAACGAATGCTCCACATGCGGGTTTCACATGCCACCAACTCCACATTCACAGGCAACTTCAGCGCCACAGCCGTTTTCAGATAGCCCTCAATGCAAAGGCACTAGACGCAAATATTGGTGTGAGAGCTCATCCATCATGGGAAACACTGCATGTTGGTGAAGGGCATATTGAAGAAGGATCAGCCTGAGTGGTTCTTGTGGGAGAACAACTCCATTTGGCTCACTATCTTCACACACCATCAGGCTTGCAAGCAGCTCTCAAGGAAACTCAGTTTTCACACTCTATGCTTAGTGCCCTTTGAGTGCATTATCTAGGAATGAACCTGGTAGAGCATCCCACACAAACGAATGCTCCACATGCGGGTTTCACATGCCACCAACTCCACATTCACAGGCAACTTCAGCGCCACAGCCGTTTTCAGATAGCCCTCAATGCAAAGGCCTCTAGACGCAAATATTGGTGTGAGAGCTAATTCAATCAAGGAAACACTGCATGTTGGTGAAGGGCATATTGAAGAAGGATCAGCCGAGTGGTTCTTGTGGAGAACAACTCCATTTGGCTCACTAACTTCACACACCATCAGGCTTCCAAGCAGCTCTCAAGGAAACTCAGTTTTCACACTCTATGCTTAGTGCCCTTTGTGTGGCTAGGACTGAATGAACCTGGTAGAGCATCCCACACAAACGAATGTTCCACATGCGGGTTTCACATGCCACCAACTCCACATTCACAGGCAACTTCAGCGCCACAGCACGTTTTCAGATAGCCCTCAATGCAAAGGCTCTAGACGCAAATATTGGTGTGAGAGCTAATTCAATCAAGGAAACACTGCATGTTGGTGAAGGGCATATTGAAGAAGGATCAGCCGAGTGGTTCTTGTGGGAGAACAACTCCATTTGGCTCACTAACTTCACACACCATCAGGCTTGCAAGCAGCTCTCAAGGAAACTCAGTTTTCACACTCTATGCTTAGTGCCCTTTGAGAGCATTATCTAGGAATGAACCTGGTAGAGCATCTCACACAAACGAATGCTCCACATGCGGTTTCACATGCCACCAGCTCCACATTCACAGGCAACTTCAGCGCCACAGCCGTTTCAGATAGCCCTCATGCAAAGGCTCTAGACGCAAATATTGGTGTGAGAGCTAATTCAATCAAGGAAACACTGCATGTTGGTGAAGGGCATATTGAAGAAGGATCAGCCGAGTGGTTCTTGTGGGAGAACAACTCCATTTGGCTCACTAACTTCACACCACCATCAGGCTTCCAAGCAGCTCTCAAGGAAACTCAGTTTTCACACTCTATGCTTAGTGCCCTTTGAGTGCATTATCTAGGAATGAACCTGTAGAGCATCCCACACAAACGAATGTTCCACATGCGGGTTTCACATGCCACCAACTCCACATTCACTAGGCAACTTCAGCGCCACAGCCGTTTTTCAGATAGCCCTCAATGCAAAGGCTCTAGACGCAAATATTGTGTGAGAGCTAATTCAATCAAGGAAACACTGCATGTTGGGTGAAGGGCATATTGAAGAAGGATCAGCCGAGTGGTTCTTGTGGGAGAACAACTCCATTTGGCTCACTAACTTCACACACCATCAGGCTTCCAAGCAGCTCTCAAGGAAACTCAGTTTTCACACTCTATGCTTAGTGCCCTTTGTATGGCTAGGACTGAAATGAACCTGGTAGAGCATCCCACACAAACGAATGCTCCACATGCGGGTTTCACATGCCACCAACTCCCACATTCACAGGCAACTCAGCGCCACAGCCGTTTTCAGATAGCCCTCAATGCAAAGGCTCTAGACGCAAATATTGTGTGAGAGCTAATTCAACTCAAGGAAACACTGCATGTTGGTGAAGGGCATATTGAAGAAGGATCAGCCGAGTGGTTCTTGTGGGAGAACAACTCCATTTGGCTCACTAACTTCCACACACCATCAGGCTTCCAAGCAGCTCTCAAGGAAACTCAGTTTTCACACTCTATGCTTAGTGCCCTTTGAGAGCATTATCTAGGAATGAACCTGGTAGAGCATCCACACAAACGAATGCTCACATGCGGGGTTTCACATGCCACCAACTCCACATTCACAGGCAACTTCAGCGCCACAGCCGTTTTCAGATAGCCCTCAATGCAAAAGGCTCTAGACGCAAATATTGGTGTGAGAGCTAATTCAATCAAGGAAACACTGCATGTTGGTGAAGGGCATATTGAAGAAGGATCAGCCGAGTGGTTCTTGTGGGAGAACAACTCCATTTGGCTCACTAAACTTCACACACCATCAGGCTTCCAAGCAGCTCTCAAGGAAACTCAGTTTTCACACTCCTATGCTTAGTGCCCTTTGTATGGCTAGGACTGAAATGAACCTGTAGAGCATCCCACACAAACGAATGCTCCACATGCGGGGTTTCACATGCCACCAACTCCACATTCACAGGCAACTTCAGCGCCACAGCCCCGTTTTCAGATAGCCCTCAATGCAAAGGCTCTAGACGCAAATATTGTGTGAGAGCTAATTCAATCAAGGAAACACTGCATGTTGGTGAAGGGCATATTGAAGAAGGATCAGCCGAGTGGTTCTTGTGGGAGAACAACTCCATTTGGCTCACTAACTTCACACACCATCAGGCTTCCAAGCAGCTCTCAAGGAAACTCAGTTTTCACACTCTATGCTTAGTGCCCTTTGAGAGCATTATCTAGGAATGAACCTGGTAGAGCATCCCACACAAACGAATGCTCCACATGCGGGTTTCACATGCCACCAACTCCACATTCACAGGCAACTTCAGCGCCACAGGCCGTTTCAGATAGCCCTCAATGCAAAGGCTCTAGGACGCAAATATTGGTGTGAGAGCTAATTCAATCAGGAAACACTGCATGTTGGTGAAGGGCATATTGAAGAAGGATCAGCCGAGTGGTTCTTGTGGGAGAAACAACTCCATTTGGCTCACTAACCTTCACACACCATCAGGCTTCCAAGCAGCTCTCAAGGAAACTCAGTTTTCACACTCTATGCTTAGTGCCCTTTGAGTGCATTATCTAGGAATGAACCTGATAGAGCATCCCAAACAAACGAATGCTCCACATGCGGGTTTCACATGCCAGCCAACTCCACATTCACAGGCAACTTCAGCGCCACAGCCGTTTTCAGATAGCCTCTATGCAAAGGCTCTAGACGCAAATATTGGTGTGAGAGCTAATTCAATCAAGGAAACACTGCATGTTGGTGAAGGGCATATTGAAGAAGGATCAGCCGAGTGGTTCTTGTGGGAGAACAACTCCATTTGGCTCACTAACTTCACACCACCATCAGGCTTCCAAGCAGCTCTCAAGGAAACTCAGTTTTCACACTCTATGCTTAGTGCCCTTTGAGTGCATTATCTAGGAATGAACCTGATAGAGCATCCACAACAAACGAATGCTCCACATGCGGGTTTCACATGCCAGCAACTCCACATTCACAGGCAACTTCAGCGCCACCAGCCGTTTTCAGATAGCCTCTATGCAAAGGCTCTAGACGCAAATATTGGTGTGAGAGCTAATTCAATCAAGAAACACTGCATGTTGGTGAAGGGCATATGGAAGAAGGATCAGCCGAGTGGTTCTTGTGGGAGAACAACTCCATTTGGCTCACTAACTTCACACACCCCATCAGGCTTCCAAGCAGCTCTCAAGAGAACTCAGTTTTCACACTCTAATGCTTAGTGCCCTTTGTAGGCTAAGACTAGAATGAACCTGGTAGAGCATCCACACAAACGAATGCTCCACATGCGGGTTTCACATGCCCACCAACTCCACATTCACAGGCAACTTCAGCGCCACAGCCGTTTTCAGATAGCCCTCTATGCAAAGGCTCTAGACGCAAATATTGGTGTGAGAGCTAATTCAATCAAGGAAACACTGCATGTTGGTGAAGGGCAATATTGAAGAAGGATCAGCCGAGTGGTTCTTGTGGGAGAACAACTCCATTTGGCTCACTAACTTCACACACCATCAGGCTTCCAAGCAGCTCTCAAGGAAACTCAGTTTTCACACTCTATGCTTAGTGCCCTTTGAGAGCATTATCTAGGAATGAACCTGGTAGAGCATCCCACACAAACGAATGCTCCACATGCGGGTTTCACATGCCACCAACTCCACATTCACAGGCAACTTCAGCGCCACAGCCGTTTTCAGATAGCCCTCAATGCAAAGGCTCTAGACGCAAATATTGGTGTGAGAGCTAATTCAATCAAGGAAACACTGCATGTTGGTGAAGGGCATATTGAAGAAGGATCAGCCGAGTGGTTCTTGTGGGAGAAACAACTCCATTTGGCTCACTAACTTCACACACCATCAGGCTTCCAAGCAGCTCTCAAGGAAACTCAGTTTTCACACTCTATGCTTTAGTGCCCTTTGTGTGGCTAGGACTGAAATGAACCTGGTAGAGCATCCCCACACAAACGAATGTTCCACATGCGGGTTTCACATGCCACCAACTCCACATTCACAGGCAACTTCAGCGCCACAGCCGTTTTCAGATAGCCCTCAATGCAAAGGCTCTAGACGCAAATATTGGTGTGAGAGCTAATTCAATCAAGGAAACACTGCATGTTGGTGAAGGCATATTGAAGAAGGATCAGCCGAGTGGTTCTTGTGGGAGAACAACTCCATTTGGCTCACTAACTTCACACACCATCAGGCTTCCAAGCAGCTCTCAAGGAAACTCAGTTTTCACACTCTATGCTTAGTGCCCTTTGAGAGCATTATCTAGGAATGAAACCTGGTAGAGCATCTCACACAAAACGAATGCTCCACATGCGGGTTTCACATGCCACCAGCTCCACATTCACTAGGCAACTTCAGCGCCACAGCCGTTTTCAGATAGCCCTCAATGCAAAGGCTCTAGACGCAAATATTGGTGTGAGAGCTAATTCAATCAAGGAAACACTGCATGTTGGTGAAGGGCATATTGAAGAAGGATCAGCCGAGTGGTTCTTGTGGGAGAACAACTCCATTTGGCTCACTAACTTCACACACCATCAGGCTTCCAAGCAGCTCTCAAGGAAACTCAGTTTTCACACTCTATGCTTAGTGCCCTTTGAGTGCATTATCTAGGAATGAACCTGTAGAGCATCCCACACAAACGAATGTTCCACATGCGGGTTTCACATGCCACCAACTCCACATTCACAGGCAACTTCAGCGCCACAGCCGTTTTCAGATAGCCCTCAATGCAAAGGCTCTAGACGCAAATATTGTGTGAGAGCTAATTCAATCAAGGAAACACTGCATGTTGGTGAAGGGCATATTGAAGAAGGATCAGCCGAGTGGGTCTTGTGGAGAACAACTCCATTTGGCTCACTAACTTCACACACCATCAGGCTTCCAAGCAGCTCTCAGGAAACTCAGTTTTCACACTCTATGCTTAGTGCCCTTTGTATGGCTAGGACTGAAATGAACCTGGTAGAGCATCCCACACAAACGAATGCTCCACATGCGGGTTTCACATGCCACCAACTCCACATTCACAGGCAACTTCAGCGCCACAGCCGTTTTCAGATAGCCCTCAATGCAAAGGCTCTAGACGCAAATATTGTGTGAGAGCTAATTCAATCAAGGAAACACTGCATGTTGGTGAAGGGCATATTGAAGAAGGATCAGCCGAGTGGTTCTTGTGGGAGAACAACTCCATTTGGCTCACTAACTTCACACACCCATCAGGCTTCCAAGCAGCTCTCAAGGAAACTCAGTTTTCACACTCTATGCTTAGTGCGCCTTTGAGAGCATTATCTAGGAATGAACCTGGTAGAGCATCCCACACAAACGAATGCCTCCCACATGCGGGTTTCACATGCCACCAAACTCCACATTCACAGGCAACTTCAGCGCCACAGCCGTTTTCAGATAGCCCTCAATGCAAAGGCTCTAGACGCAAATATTGGTGTGAGAGCTAATTCAATCAAGGAAACACTGCATGTTGGTGAAGGGCATATTGAAGAAGGATCAGCCGAGTGGTTCTTGTGGGAGAACAACTCCATTTGGCTCACTAACTTCACACACCATCAGGCTTCCAAGCAGCTCTCAAGGAAACTCAGTTTTCACAACTCTATGCTTAGTGCCCCTTTGTATGGCTAGACTGAAATGAACCTGGTAGAGCATCCCACACAACGAATGCTCCACATGCGGGTTTCACATGCCACCAACTCCACATTCCACAGGCAACTTCAGCGCCACAGCCGTTTTCAGATAGCCCTCAATGCAAAGGCTCTAGACGCAAATATTGTGTGAGAGCTAATTCAATCAAGGAAACACTGCATGTTGGTGAAGGGCATATTGAAGAAGGATCAGCCGAGTGGTTCTTGTGGGAGAACAACTCCATTTGGCTCACTAACTTCACACACCATCAGGCTTCCAAGCAGCTCTCAAGGAAACTCAGTTTTCACACTCTATGCTTAGTGCCCTTTGAGAGGCATTATCTAGAATGAACCTGGTAGAGCATCCCACACAAACGAATGCTCCACATGCGGGTTTCACATGCCACCAACTCCACATTCACAGGCAACTTCAGCGCCACAGCCGTTTTCAGATAGCCCTCAATGCAAAGGGCTCTAGACGCAAATATTGGTGTGAGAGCTAATTCAATCAAGGAAACACTGCATGTTGGTGAAGGGCATATTGAAGAAGGATCAGCCGAGTGGTCTTGTGGGAGAACAACTCCATTTGGCTCACTAACTGCACACCACCATCAGGCTTCCAAGCAGCTCTCAAGGAAACTCAGTTTTCACACTCTATGCTTAGTGCCCTTTGAGTGCATTATCTAGGAATGAACCTGGTAGAGCATCCCACACAAACGAATGCTCCACATGCGGGTTTCACATGCCAGCCAACTCCACATTCACAGGCAACTTCAGCGCCACAGCCGTTTTCAGATAGCCTCAATGCAAAGGCTCTAGACGCAAATATTGGTGTGAGAGCTAATTCAATCAAGGAAACACTGCATGTTGGTGAAGGGCATATTGAAGAAGGATCAGCCGAGTGGTTCTTGTGGGAGAACAACTCCATTTGGCTCACTAACTTCACACACCCATCAGGCTTCCAAGCAGCTCTCAAGGAAACTCAGTTTTCACACTCTATGCTTAGTGCCCTTTGAGAGCATTATCTAGGAATGAACCTGGTAGAGCATCCCACACAAACGAATGCTCCACATGCGGGTTTCACATGCCACCAACTCCACATTCACAGGCAACTTCAGCGCCACAGCCGTTTTCAGATAGCCCTCAATGCAAAGGCTCTAGACGCAAATATTGGTGTGAGAGCTAATTCAATCAAGGAAACACTGCATGTTGGTGAAGGGCATATTGAAGAAGGATCAGCCGAGTGGTTCTTGTGGGAGAACAACTCCATTTGGCTCACTAACTTCACACACCATCAGGCTTCCAAGCAGCTCTCAAGGAAACTCAGTTTTCACACTCTATGCTTAGTGCCCTTTGTATGGCTAAGACTAGAATGAACCTGGTAGAGCATCCCACACAAACGAATGCTCCACATGCGGGTTTCACATGCCACCAACTCCACATTCACAGGCAACTTCAGCGCCACAGCCGTTTTCAGATAGCCCTCAATGCAAAGGCTCTTAGACGCAAATATTGGTGTGAGAGCTAATTCAATCAGGAAACACTGCATGTTGGTGAAGGGCATATTGAAGAAGGATCAGCCGAGTGGTTCTTGTGGGAGAACAACTCCATTTGGCTCACTAACTTCACACACCATCAGGCTTCCAAGCAGCTCTCAAGGAAACTCAGTTTTCACACTCTATGCTTAGTGCCCTTTGAGAGCATTATCTAGGAATGAACCTGGTAGAGCATCCCACACAAACGAATGCTCCACATGCGGGTTTCACATGCCACCAACTCCACATTCACAGGCAACTTCAGCGCCACAGCCGTTTTCAGATAGCCCTCAATGCAAAGGCTCTAGACGCAAATATTGGTGTGAGAGCTAATTCAATCAAGGAAACACTGCATGTTGGTGAAGGGCATATTGAAGAAGGATCAGCCGAGTGGTTCTTGTGGGAGAACAACTCCATTTGGCTCACTAACTTCACACACCATCAGGCTTCCAAGCAGCTCTCAAGGAAACTCAGTTTTCACACTCTATGCTTAGTGCCCTTTGAGTGCATTATCTAGGAATGAACCTGGTAGAGCATCCCACACAAACGAATGTCCACATGCGGTTTCACATGCCACCAACTCCACATTCACAGGCAACTTCAGCGCCACAGCCGTTTTCAGATAGCCCTCAATGCAAAGGCTCTAGACGCAAATATTGGTGTGAGAGCTAATTCAATCAAGGAAACACTGCATGTTGGTGAAGGGCATATTGAAGAAGGATCAGCCGAGTGGTTCTTGTGGGAGAACAACTCCATTTGGCTCACTAACTTCACACACCATCAGGCTTCCAAGCAGCTCTCAAGGAAACTCAGTTTTCACACTCTATGCTTAGTGCCCTTTGTATGGCTAGGACTGAAATGAACCTGGTAGAGCATCCCACACAAACGAATGCTCCACATGCGGGTTTCACATGCCACCAACTCCACATTCACAGGCAACTTCAGCGCCACAGCCGTTTTCAGATAGCCCTCAATGCAAAGGCTCTAGACGCAAATATTGTGTGAGAGCTAATTCAATCAAGGAAACACTGCATGTTGGTGAAGGGCATATTGAAGAAGGATCAGCCGAGTGGTTCTTGTGGGAGAACAACTCCATTTGGCTCACTAACTTCACACACCATCAGGCTTCCAAGCAGCTCTCAAGGAAACTCAGTTTTCACACTCTATGCTTAGTGCCCTTTGAGAGCATTATCTAGGAATGAACCTGGTAGAGCATCCCACACAAACGAATGCTCCACATGCGGGTTTCACATGCCACCAACTCCACATTCACAGGCAACTTCAGCGCCACAGCCGTTTTCAGATAGCCCTCAATGCAAAGGCTCTAGACGCAAATATTGGTGTGAGAGCTAATTCAATCAAGGAAACACTGCATGTTGGTGAAGGGCATATTGAAGAAGGATCAGCCGAGTGGTTCTTGTGGGAGAACAACTCCATTTGGCTCACTAACTTCACACACCATCAGGCTTCCAAGCAGCTCTCAAGGAAACTCAGTTTTCACACTCTATGCTTAGTGCCCTTTGAGAGCATTATCTAGGAATGAACCTGGTAGAGCATCCCACACAAACGAATGCTCCACATGCGGGTTTCACATGCCACCAACTCCACATTCACAGGCAACTTCAGCGCCACAGCGTTTTCAGATAGCCCTCAATGCAAAGGCTCTAGACGCAAATATTGGTGTGAGAGCTAATTCAATCAAGGAAACACTGCATGTTGGTGAAGGGCATATTGAAGAAGGATCAGCCGAGTGGTTCTTGTGGGAGAACAACTCCATTTGGCTCACTAACTTCACACACCATCAGGCTTCCAAGCAGCTCTCAAGGAAACTCAGTTTTCACACTCTATGCTTAGTGCCCTTTGAGAGCATTATCTAGGAATGAACCTGGTAGAGCATCCCACACAAACGAATGCTCCACATGCGGGTTTCACATGCCACCAACTCCACATTCACAGGCAACTTCAGCGCCACAGCCGTTTTCAGATAGCCCCTCAATGCAAAGGCTCTAGACGCAAATATTGGTGTGAGAGCTAATTCAATCAAGGAAACACTGCATGTTGGTGAAGGGCATATTGAAGAAGGATCAGCCGAGTGGTTCTTGTGGGAGAACAACTCCATTTGGCTCACTAACTTCACACACCATCAGGCTTCCAAGCAGCTCTCAAGGAAACTCAGTTTTCACACTCTATGCTTAGTGCCCTTTGAGTGCATTATCTAGGAATGAACCTGGTAGAGCATCCCACACAAATGAATCTCCACATGCGGGTTTCACATGCCACCAACTCCACATTCACAGGCAACTTCAGCGCCACAGCCGTTTTCAGATAGCCCTCAATGCAAAGGCTCTAGACGCAAATATTGGTGTGAGAGCTAATTCAATCAAGGAAACACTGCATGTTGGTGAAGGGCATATTGAAGAAGGATCAGCCGAGTGGTTCTTGTGGGAGAACACCATTTGGCTCACTAACTTCACACACCATCAGGCTTCCAAGCAGCTCTCAAGGAAACTCAGTTTTCACACTCTATGCTTAGTGCCCTTTGAGAGCATTATCTAGGAATGAACCTGGTAGAGCATCCCACACAAACGAATGCTCCACATGCGGGTTTCACATGCCACCAACTCCACATTCACAGGCAACTTCAGCGCCACAGCCGTTTTCAGATAGCCCTCAATGCAAAGGCTCTAGACGCAAATATTGGTGTGAGAGCTAATTCAATCAAGGAAACACTGCATGTTGGTGAAGGGCATATTGAAGAAGGATCAGCCGAGTGGTTCTTGTGGGAGAACAACTCCATTTGGCTCACTAACTTCACACACCATCAGGCTTCCAAGCAGCTCTCAAGGAAACTCAGTTTTCACACTCTATGCTTAGTGCCCTTTGAGAGCTTATCTAGGAAATGAACCTGGTAGAGCATCCCACACAAACGAATGCTCCACATGCGGGTTTCACATGCCACCAACTCCACATTCACAGGCAACTTCAGCGCCACAGCCGTTTTCAGATAGCCCTCAATGCAAAGGCTCTAGACGCAAATATTGGTGTGAGAGCTAATTCAATCAAGGAAACACTGCATGTTGGTGAAGGGCATATTGAAGAAGGATCAGCCGAGTGGTTCTTGTGGGAGAACAACTCCATTTGGCTCACTAACTTCACACACCATCAGGCTTCCAAGCAGCTCTCAAGGAAACTCAGTTTTCACACTCTATGCTTAGTGCCCTTTGGTAGTGCATTATCTAGGAATGAACCTGGTAGAGCATCCCACACAAACGAATGCTCCACATGCGGGTTTCACATGCCACCAACTCCACATTCACAGGCAACTTCAGCGCCACAGCCATTTTCAGATAGCCCTCAATGCAAAGGCTCTAGACGCAAATATTGGTGTGAGAGCTAATTCAATCAAGGAAACACTGCATGTTGGTGAAGGGCATATTGAAGAAGGATCAGCCGAGTGGTTCTTGTGGGAGAACAACTCCATTTGGCTCACTAAACTTCACACACCATCAGGCTTCCAAGCAGCTCTCAAGGAAACTCAGTTTTCACACTCTATGCTTAGTGCCCTTTGAGAGCATTATCTAGGAATGAACCTGGTAGAGCATCCCACACAAACGAATGCTCCACATGCGGGTTTCACATGCCACCAACTCCACATTCACAGGCAACTTCAGCGCCACAGCCGTTTTCAGATAGCCCTCAATGCAAAGGCTCTAGACGCAAATATTGGTGTGAGAGCTAATTCAATCAAGGAAACACTGCATGTTGGTGAAGGGCATATTGAAGAAGGATCAGCCGAGTGGTTCTTGTGGGAGAACAACTCCATTTGGCTCACTAACTTCACACACCATCAGGCTTCCAAGCAGCTCTCAAGGAAACTCAGTTTTCACACTCTATGTTTAGTGCCCTTTGAATGCATTATCTAGGAATGAACCTGGTAGAGCATCCCACACAAACGAATGTTCCACATGCGGGTTTCACATGCCACCAACTCCACATTCACAGGCAACTTCAGCGCCACAGCCGTTTTCAGATAGCCCTCAATGCAAAGGCTCTAGACGCAAATATTGGTGTGAGAGCTAATTCAATCAGGAAACACTGCCATGTTGGTGAAGTGCATATTGAAGAAGGATCAGCCGAGTGGTTCTTGTGGGAGAACAACTCCATTTGGCTCACTAACTTCACACACCATCAGGCTTCCAAGCAGCTCTCAAGGAAACTCAGTTTTCACACTCTATGCTTAGTGCCCTTTGTATGGCTAGGACTGAAATGAACCTGGTAGAGCATCCCACACAAACGAATGCTCCACATGCGGGTTTCACATGCCACCAACTCCACATTCACAGGCAACTTCAGCGCCACAGCCGTTTTCAGATAGCCCTCAATGCAAAGGCTCTAGACGCAAATATTGGTGTGAGAGCTAATTCAATCAAGGAAACACTGCATGTTGGTGAAGGGCATATTGAAGAAGGATCAGCCGAGTGGTTCTTGTGGGAGAACAACTCCATTTGGCTCACTAACTTCACACACCATCAGGCTTCCAAGCAGCTCTCAAGGAAACTCAGTTTTCACACTCTATGTTTAGTGCCCTTTGTATGGCTAGGACTGAAATGAACCTGGTAGAGCATTACACACAAACGAATGCTCCACATGCGGGTTTCACATGCCACCAACTCCACATTCACAGGCAACTTCAGCGCCACAGCCGTTTTCAGATAGCCCTCAATGCAAAGGCTCTAGACGCAAATATTGGTGTGAGAGCTAATTCAATCAAGGAAACACTGCATGTTGGTGAAGGGCATATTGAAGAAGGATCAGCCGAGTGGTTCTTGTGGGAGAACAACTCCATTTGGCTCACTAACTTCACACACCATCAGGCTTCCAAGCAGCTCTCAAGGAAACTCAGTTTTCACACTCTATGCTTAGTGCCCTTTGAGAGCATTATCTAGGAATGAACCTGGTAGAGCATCCACACAAACGAATGCTCCACATGCGGGTTTCACATGCCACCAACTCCACATTCACAGGCAACTTCAGCGCCACAGCCGTTTTCAGATAGCCCTCAATGCAAAGGCTCTAGACGCAAATATTGGTGTGAGAGCTAATTCAATCAAGGAAACACTGCATGTTGGTGAAGGGCATATTGAAGAAGGATCAGCCGAGCTGTTCTTGTGGGGAGAACAACTCCATTTGGCTCACTAACTTCACACACCATCAGGCTTCCAAGCAGCTCTCAAGGAAACTCAGTTTTCACACTCTATGCTTAGTGCCCTTTGAGAGCATTATCTAGGAATGAACCTGTAGAGCATCCCACACAAACGAATGCTCCACATGCGGGTTCACATGCCACCAACTCACATTCACAGGCAACTTCAGCGCCACAGCCGGTTTTCAGATAGCCCTCAATGCAAAGGCTCTAGACGCAAATATTGGTGTGAGAGCTAATTCAATCAAGGAAACACTGCATGTTGGTGAAGGGCATATTGAAGAAGGATCAGCCGAGTGGTTCTTGTGGGAGAACAACTCCATTTGGCTCACTAACTTCACACACCATCAGGCTTCCAAGCAGCTCTCAAGGAAACTCAGTTTTCACACTCCTATGTTAGTGCCCTTTGAATGCATTATCTAGGAATGAACCTGGTAGAGCATCCCACACAAACGAATGTTCCACATGCGGGTTTCACATGCCACCAACTCCACATTCACAGGCAACTTCAGCGCCACAGCCGTTTTCAGATAGCCCTCAATGCAAAGGCTCTAGACGCAAATATTGGTGTGAGAGCTAATTCAATCAAGGAAACACTGCATGTTGGTGAAGTGCATATTGAAGAAGGATCAGCCGAGTGGTTCTTGTGGGAGAACAACTCCATTTGGCTCACTAACTTCACACACCATCAGGCTTCCAAGCAGCTCTCAAGAAACTCAGTTTTCACACTCTATGCTTAGTGCCCTTTGTATGGCTAGGACTGAAATGAACCTGGTAGAGCATCCCACACAAACGAATGCTCCACATGCGGGTTTCACATGCCACCAACTCCACATTCACAGGCACTTCAGCGCCACAGCCGTTTTCAGATAGCCCTCAATGCAAAGGCTCTAGACGCAAATATTGGTGTGAGAGCTAATTCAATCAAGGAAAACACTGCATGTTGGTGAAGGGCATATTGAAGAAGGATCAGCCGAGTGGTTCTTGTGGGAGAACAACTCCATTTGGCTCACTAACTTCACACACCATCAGGCTTCCAAGCAGCTCTCAAGGAAACTCAGTTTTCACACTCTATGCTTAGTGCCCTTTGTATGGCTAGGACTGAATGAACCTGGTAGAGCATACACACAAACGAATGCTCCACATGCGGGTTTCACATGCCACCAACTCCACATTCACAGGCAACTTCAGCGCCACAGCCGTTTTCAGATAGCCCTCAATGCAAAGGCTCTAGACGCAAATATTGGTGTGAGAGCTAATTCAATCAAGGAAACACTGCATGTTGGTGAAGGGCATATTGAAGAAGGATCAGCCGAGTGGTTCTTGTGGGGAGAACAACTCCATTTGGCTCACTAACTTCACACACCATCAGGCTTCCAAGCAGCTCTCAAGGAAACTCAGTTTTCACACTCTATGCTTAGTGCCCTTTGAGAGCATTATCTAGGAATGAACCTGGTAGAGCATTCCACACAAACGAATGCTCCACATGCGGGTTTCACATGCCCACCAACTCCACATTCACAGGCAACTTCAGCGCCACAGCCGTTTTCAGATAGCCCTCAATGCAAAGGCTCTAGACGCAAATATTGGTGTGAGAGCTAATTCAATCAAGGAAACACTGCATGTTGGTGAAGGGCATATGAAGAAGGATCACGCGAGTGGTTCTTGTGGGAGAACAACTCCATTTGGCTCACTAACTTCACACACCATCAGGCTTCCAAGCAGCTCTCAAGGAAACTCAGTTTTCACACTCTATGCTTAGTGCCCTTTGAGAGCATTATCTAGGAATGAACCTGGTAGAGCATCCCACACAAACGAATGCTCCACATGCGGGTTTCACATGCCACCAACTCCACATTCACAGGCAACTTCAGCGCCACAGCCGTTTCAGATAGCCCTCAATGCAAAGGCTCTAGACGCAAATATTGGTGTGAGAGCTAATTCAATCAAGGAAACACTGCATGTTGGTGAAGGGCATATTGAAGAAGGATCAGCCGAGTGGTTCTTGTGGGAGAACAACTCCATTTGGCTCACTAACTTCTCACACACCATCAGGCTTCCAAGCAGCTCTCAAGGAAACTCAGTTTTCACACTCTATGCTTAGTGCCCTTTGAGTGCATTATCTAGGAATGAACCTGGTAGAGCATCCCACACAAACGAATGCTCCACATGCGGGTTTCACATGCCACCAACTCCACATTCACAGGCAACTTCAGCGCCACAGCCGTTTTCAGATAGCCCTCAATGCAAAGGCTCTAGACGCAAATATTGGTGTGAGAGCTAATTCAATCAAGGAAACACTGCCATGTTGGTGAAGGGCATATTGAAGAAGGATCAGCCGAGTGGTTCTTGTGGGAGAACAACTCCATTTGGCTCACTAACTTCACACACCATCAGGCTTCCAAGCAGCTCTCAAGGAAACTCAGTTTTCACACTCTATGCTTAGTGCCCTTTGAGTGCATTATCTAGGAATGAACCTGGTAGAGCATCCCACACAAACGAATGCTCCACATGCGGGTTTCACATGCCACCAACTCCACATTCACAGGCAACTTCAGCGCCACAGCCGTTTTCAGATAGCCCTCAATGCAAAGGCTCTAGACGCAAATATTGGTGTGAGAGCTAATTCAATCAAGGAAACACTGCATGTTGGTGAAGGGCATATTGAAGAAGGATCAGCCGAGTGGTTCTTGTGGGAGAACAACTCCATTTGGCTCACTAACCTTCACACACCATCAGGCTTCCAAGCAGCTCTCAAGGAAACTCAGTTTTCACACTCTATGCTTAGTGCCCTTTGTATGGGCTAGGACTGAAATGAACCTGGTAGAACATCCCACACAAACGAATGCTCCACATGCGGGTTTCACATGCCACCAACTCCACATTCACAGGCAACTTCAGCGCCACAGCCGTTTTCAGAAGCCCTCAATGCAAAGTCTCTAGACGCAAATATTGGTGTGAGAGCTAATTCAATCAAGGAAACACTGCATGTTGGTGAAGGGCATATTGAAGAAGGATCAGCCGAGTGGTTCTTGTGGGAGAACAACTCCATTTGGCTCACTAACTTCACACACCATCAGGCTTCCAAGCAGCTCTCAAGGAAACTCAGTTTTCACACTCTATGTTTAGTGCCCTTTGTGATGGCTAGGACTGAAATGAACCTGGTAGAGCATTACACACAAACGAATGCTCCACATGCGGGTTTCACATGCCACCAACTCCACATTCACAGGCAACTTCAGCGCCACAGCCGTTTTCAGATAGCCCTCAATGCAAAGGCTCTAGACGCAAATATTGGTGTGAGAGCTAATTCAATCAAGGAAACACTGCATGTTGGTGAAGGGCATATTGAAGAAGGATCAGCCAAGTGGTTCTTGTGGGAGAACAACTCCATTTGGCTCACTAACTTCACACACCATCAGGCTTCCAAGCAGCTCTCAAGGAAACTCAGTTTTCACACTCTATGCTTAGTGCCCTTTGAGTGCATTATCTAGGAATGAACCTGGTAGAGCATCCCACACAAACGAATGCTCCACATGCGGGTTTCACATGCCACCAACTCCACATTCACAGGCAACTTCAGCGCCACAGCCGTTTTCAGATAGCCCTCAATGCAAAGGCTCTAGACGCAAATATTGGTGTGAGAGCTAATTCAATCAAGGAAACACTGCATGTTGGTGAAGGGCATATTGAAGAAGGATCAGCCGAGTGGTTCTTGTGGGGAGAACAACTCCATTTGGCTCACTAACTTCACACACCATCAGGCTTCCAAGCAGCTCTCAAGGAAACTCAGTTTTCACACTCTATGCTTAGTGCCCTTTCTATGGCTAGGACTGAAATGAACTGGTAGAGCATCCCACACAAACGAATGCTCCACATGCGGGTTTCACATGCCACCAACTCCACATTCACAGGCAACTTCAGCGCCACAGCCGTTTTCAGATAGCCCTCAATGCAAAGGCTCTAGACGCAAATATTGGTGTGAGAGCTAATTCAATCAAGGAAACACTGCATGTTGGTGAAGGGCATATTGAAGAAGGATCAGCCGAGTGGTTCTTGTGGGAGAAACAACTCCATTTGGCTCACTAACTTCACACACCATCAGGCTTCCAAGCAGCTCTCAAGGAAACTCAGTTTTCACACTCTTGCTTAGTGCCCTTTGAGTGCATTATCTAGGAATGAACCTGGTAGAGCATCCCACACAAACGAATGCTCCACATGCGGGTTTCACATGCCACCAACTCCACATTCACAGGCAACTTCAGCGCCACAGCCGTTTTCAGATAGCCCTCAATGCAAAGGCTCTAGACGCAAATATTGGTGTGAGAGCTAATTCAATCAAGGAAACACTGCATGTTGGTGAAGGGCATATTGAAGAAGGATCAGCCGAGTGGTCTTGTGGGAGAACAACTCCATTTGGCTCCACTAACTTCACACACCATCAGGCTTCCAAGCAGCTCTCAAGGAAACTCAGTTTTCACACTCTATGCTTAGTGCCCTTTGAGTGCATTATCTAGGAATGAACCTGGTAGAGCATCCCACACAAACGAATGCTCCACATGCGGGTTTCACATGCCACCAACTCCACATTCACAGGCAACTTCAGCGCCACAGCCGTTTTCAGATAGCCCTCAATGCAAAGGCTCTAGACGCAAATATTGGTGTGAGAGCTAATTCAATCAAGGAAACACTGCATGTTGGTGAAGGGCATATTGAAGAAGGATCAGCCGAGTGGTTCTTGTGGGAGAACAACTCCATTTGGCTCACTAACTTCACACACCATCAGGCTTCCAAGCAGCTCTCAAGGAAACTCAGTTTTCACACTCTATGCTTAGTGCCCTTTGAGTGCATTATCTAGGAATGAACCTGGTAGAGCATCCCACACAAACGAATGCTCCACATGCGGGTTTCACATGCCACCAACTCCACATTCACAGGCAACTTCAGCGCCACAGCCGTTTTCAGATAGCCCTCAATGCAAAGGCTCTAGACGCAAATATTGTGTGAGAGCTAATTCAATCAAGGAAACACTGCATGTTGGTGAAGGGCATATTGAAGAAGGATCAGCCGAGTGGTTCTTGTGGGAGGACAACTCCATTTGGCTCACTAACTTCACACACCATCAGGCTTCCAAGCAGCTCTCAAGGAAACTCAGTTTTCACACTCTATGCTTAGTGCCCTTTGTTTGGCTAGGGACTGAAATGAACCTGGTAGAGCATCCACACAAACGAATGCTCCACATGCGGGTTTCACATGCCACCAACTCCACATTCACAGGCAACTTCAGCGCCACAGCCGTTTTCAGATAGCCCTCAATGCAAAGGCTCTAGACGCAAATATTGGTGTGAGAGCTAATTCAATCAAGGAAACACTGCATGTTGGTGAAGGGGGCATATTGAAGAAGGATCAGCCGAGTGGTTCTTGTGGGAGAACAACTCCATTTGGCTCACTAACTTCACACACCATCAGGCTTCCAAGCAGCTCTCAAGGAAACTCAGTTTTCACACTCTATGCTTAGTGCCCTTTGAGTGCATTATCTAGGAATGAACCTGGTAGAGCATCCCACACAAACGAATGCTCCACATGTGGGTGTCACATACAACCAACTCCACATTCACAGGCAACTTCAGCGCCACAGCCGTTTTCAGATAGCCCTCAATGCAAAGGCTCTAGACGCAAATATTGGTGTGAGAGCTAATTCAATCAAGGAAACACTGCATGTTGGTGAAGGGGCATATTGAAGAAGGATCAGCCGAGTGGTTCTTGTGGGAGGACAACTCCATTGGCTCACTAACTTCACACACCATCAGGCTTCCAAGCAGCTCTCAAGGAAACTCAGTTTTCACACTCTATGCTTAGTGCCCTTTGTTTGGCTAGGTCTGAAATGAACCTGGTAGAGCATCCCACACAAACGAATGCTCCACATGCGGGTTTCACATGCCACCCAACTCCACATTCACAGGCAATTTCAGCGCCACAGCCGTTTTCAGATAGCCCTCAATGCAAAGGCTCTAGACGCAAATATTGGTGTGAGAGCTAATTCAATCAAGGAAACACTGCATGTTGGTGAAGGGCATATTGAAGAAGGATCAGCCGAGTGGTTCTTGTGGGAGAACAACTCCATTTGGCTCACTAACTTCACACACCATCAGGCTTCCAAGCAGCTCTCAAGGAAACTCAGTTTTCACACTCTATGCTTGTGCCCTTGAGTGCATTATCTAGGAATGAACCTGGTAGAGCATCCCACACAAACGAATGCTCCACATGCGGGTTTCACATGCCACCAACTCCACATTCACAGGCAACTTCAGCGCCACAGCCGTTTTCAGATAGCCCTCAATGCAAAGGCTCTAGACGCAAATATTGGTGTGAGAGCTAATTCAATCAAGGAAACACTGCATGTTGGTGAAGGGCATATGAAGAAGGATCAGCCGAGTGGTTCTTGTGGGAGAACAACTCATTTGGCTCACTAACTTCACACACCATCAGGCTTCCAGCAGCTCTCAAGGAAACTCAGTTTTCACACTCTATGCTTAGTGCCCTTTGAGTGCATTATCTAGGAATGAACCTGGTAGAGCATCCCACACAAACGAATGCTCCACATGCGGGTTTCACATGCCACCAACTCCACATTCACAGGCAACTTCAGCGCCACAGCCGTTTTCAGATAGCCCTCAATGCAAAGGCTCTAGACGCAAATATTGGTGTGAGAGCTAATTCAATCAAGGAAACACTGCATGTTGGTGAAGGGCATATTGAAGAAGGATCAGCCGAGTGGTTCTTGTGGGAGAACAACTCCATTTGGCTCACTAACTTCACACACCATCAGGCTTCCAAGCAGCTCTCAAGGAAACTCAGTTTTCACACTCTATGCTTAGTGCCCTTTGAGTGCATTATCTAGGAATGAACCTGGTAGAGCATCCCACACAAACGAATGCTCCACATGCGGGTGTCACATACAACCAACTCCACATTCACAGGCAACTTCAGCGCCACAGCCGTTTTCAGATAGCCCTCATGCAAAGGCTCTAGACGCAAATATTGGTGTGAGAGCTAATTCAATCAAGGAAACACTGCATGTTGGTGAAGGGCATATTGAAGAAGGATCAGCCGAGTGGTTCTTGTGGGAGGACAACTCCATTGGCTCACTAACTTCACACACCATCAGGCTTCCAAGCAGCTCTCAAGGAAACTCAGTTTTCACACTCTATGCTTAGTGTCCTTTGTTTGGCTAGGGACTGAAATGAACCTGGTAGAGCATCCCACACAAACGAATGCTCCACATGCGGTTTCACATGCCACCAACTCCACATTCACAGGCAACTTCAGCGCCACAGCCGTTTTCAGATAGCCCTCAATGCAAAGGCTCTAGACGCAAATATTGGTGTGAGAGCTAATTCAATCAAGGAAACACTGCATGTTGGTGAAGGGCATATTGAAGAAGGATCAGCCGAGTGGTTCTTGTGGGAGAACAACTCCATTTGGCTCACTAACTTCACACACCATCAGGCTTCCAAGCAGCTCTCAAGGAAACTCAGGTTTTCACACTCTATGCTTAGTGCCCTTTGAGTGCATTATCTAGGAATGAACCTGGTAGAGCATCCCACACAAACGAATGCTCCACATGCGGGTTTCACATGCCACCAACTCCACATTCACAGGCAACTTCAGCGCCACAGCCGTTTTCAGATAGCCCTCAATGCAAAGGCTCTAGACGCAATATTGGTGTGAGAGCTAATTCAATCAAGGAAACACTGCATGTTGGTGAAGGGCATATTGAAGAAGGATCAGCCGAGTGGTTCTTGTGGGAGAACAACTCCATTTGGCTCACTAACTTCACACACCATCAGGCTTCCAAGCAGCTCTCAAGGAACTCAGTTTTCACACTCTATGCTTAGTGCCCTTTGAGTGCATTATCTAGGAATGAACCTGGTAGAGCATCCCCACACAAACGAATGCTCCACATGCGGGTTTCACATGCCACCAACTCCACATTCACAGGCAACTTCAGCGCCATAGCCGTTTTCAGATAGCCCTCAATGCAAAGGCTCTAGACGCAAATATTGGTGTGAGAGCTAATTCAATCAAGGAAACACTGCATGTTGGTGAAGGGCATATTGAAGAAGGATCAGCCGAGTGGTTCTTGTGGGAGAACAACTCCATTTGGCTCACTAACTTCACACACCATCAGGCTTCCAAGCAGCTCTCAAGGAAACTCAGTTTTCACACTCTATGCTTAGTGCCCTTTGAGTGGCATTATCTAGGAATGAACCTGGTAGAGCATCCCACACAAACGAATGCTCCACATGCGGGTTTCACATGCCACCAACTCCACATTCACAGGCAACTTCAGCGCCACAGCCGTTTTCAGATAGCCCTCAATGCAAAGGCTCTAGACGCAAATATTGGTGTGAGAGCTAATTCAATCAAGGAAACACTGCATGTTGGTGAAGGGCATATTGAAGAAGGATCAGCCGAGTGGTTCTTGTGGGAGAACAACTCCATTTGGCTCACTAACTTCACACACCATCAGGCTTCCAAGCAGCTCTCAAGGAAACTCAGTTTTCACACTCTATGCTTAGTGCCCTTTGATTGCATTATCTAGGAATGAACCTGGTAGAGCATCCCACACAAACGAATGCTCCACATGCGGGTTTCACATGCCACCAACTCACATTCACAGGCAACTTCAGCGCCACAGCCGTTTTCAGATAGCCCTCAATGCAAAGGCTCTAGACGCAAATATTGGTGTGAGAGCTAATTCAATCAAGGAAACACTGCATGTTGGTGAAGGGCATATTGAAGAAGGATCAGCCGAGTGGTTCTTGTGGGAGAACAACTCCATTTGGCTCACTAACGTCACACACCATCAGGCTTCCAAGCAGCTCTCAAGGAAACTCAGTTTTCACACTCTATGCTTAGTGCCCTTTGAGTGCATTATCTAGGAATGAACCTGGTAGAGCATCCCACACAAACGAATGCTCCACAAGCGGGTTTCACATGCCACCAACTCCACATTCACAGGCAACTTCAGCGCCACAGCCGTTTCAGATAGCCCTCAATGCAAAGGCCTCTAGACGCAAATATTGGTGTGAGAGCTAATTCAATCAAGGAAACACTGCATGTTGGTGAAGGGCATATTGAAGAAGGATCAGCCGAGTGGTTCTTGTGGGGAGAACAACTCCATTTGGCTCACTAACTTCACACACCATCAGGCTTCCAAGCAGCTCTCAAGGGAAACTCAGTTTTCACACTCTATGCTTAGTGCCCTTTGAGTGCATTATCTAGGAATGAACCTGGTAGAGCATCCCACACAAACGAATGCTCCACATGCGGGTTTCACATGCCACCAACCTCCACATTCACAGGCAACTTCAGCGCCACAGCCGTTTTCAGATAGCCCTCAATGCAAAGGCTCTAGACGCAAATATTGGTGTGAGAGCTAATTCAATCAAGGAAACACTGCATGTTGGTGAAGGGCATATTGAAGAAGGATCAGCCGAGTGGTTCTTGTGGGAGAACAACTCCATTTGGCTCACTAACTTCACACACCATCAGGCTTCCAAGCAGCTCTCAAGGAAACTCAGTTTTCACACTCTATGCTTAGTGCCCTTTGTATGGCTAGGACTGAAATGAACCTGGTAGAGCATCCCACACAAACGAATGCTCCACATGCGGGTTTCACATGCCACCAACTCCACATTCACAGGCAACTTCAGCGCCACAGCCGTTTTCAGATAGCCCTCAATGCAAAGGCTCTAGACGCAAATATTGGTGTGAGAGCTAATTCAATCAAGGAAACACTGCATGTTGGTGAAGGGCATATTGAAGAAGGATCAGCCGAGTGGTTCTTGTGGGAGAACAACTCCATTTGGCTCACTAACTTCACACACCATCAGGCTTCCCAAGCAGCTCTCAAGGAAACTCAGTTTTCACACTCTATGCTTAGTGCCCTTTGAGTGCATTATCTAGGAATGAAACCTGGTAGAGCATCCCACACAAACGAATGGCTCCACATTGCGGGTTTCACATGCCACCAACTCCACATTCACAGGCAACTTCAGCGCCACAGCCGTTTTCAGATAGCCCTCAATGCAAAGGCTCTAGACGCAAATATTGGTGTGAGAGCTAATTCAATCAAGGAAACACTGCATGTTGGTGAAGGGCATATTGAAGAAGGATCAGCCGAGTGGTTCTTGTGGGAGAACAACTCCATTTGGCTCACTAACTTCACACACCATCAGGCTTCCAAGCAGCTCTCAAGGAAACTCAATTTTCACACTCTATGCTTAGTGCCCTTTGAGTGCATTATCTAGGAATGAACCTGTAGAGCATCCCACACAAACGAATGCTCCACATGCAGGTTTCACATGCCACCAACTCCACATTCACAGGCAACTTCAGCGCCACAGCCGTTTTCAGATAGCCCTCAATGCAAAGGCTCTAGATGCAAATATTGGTGTGAGAGCTAATTCAATCAAGGAAACACTGCATGTTGGTGAAGGGCATATTGAAGAAGGATTAGCCGAGTGGTTCTTGTGGGAGAACAACTCCATTTGGCTCACTAACTTCACACACCATCAGGCTTCCAAGCAGCTCTCAAGGGAAACAGTTTTCACACTCTATGCTTAGTGCCCTTTGTAGTGGCTAGGACTGAAATGAACCTGGTAGAGCATCCCACACAAACGAATGCTCCACATGCGGGTTTCACATGCCACCAACTCCCACATTCACAGGCAACTTCAGCGCCACAGCCGTTTTCAGATAGCCCTCAATGCAAAGGCTCTAGACGCAAATATTGGTGTGAGAGCTAATTCAATCAAGGAAACACTGCATGTTGGTGAAGGGCATATTGAAGAAGGATCAGCCGAGTGGTTCTTGTGGGAGAACAACTCCATTTGGCTCACTAACTTCACACACCATCAGGCTTCCAAGCAGCTCTCAAGGAAACTCAGTTTTCACACTCTATGCTTAGTGCCCTTTGTAAGGCTAGGACTGAAATGAACCTGGTAGAGCATCCCACACAAACGAATGCTCCACATGCGGGTTTCACATGCCACCAACTCCACATTCACAGGCAACTTCAGCGCCACAGCCGTTTTCAGATAGCCCTCAATGCAAAGGCTCTAGACGCAAATATTGGTGTGAGAGCTAATTCAATCAAGGAAACACTGCATGTTGGTGAAGGGCATATTGAAGAAGGATCAGCCAAGTGGTTCTTGTGGGAGAACAACTCCATTTGGCTCACTAACTTCACACACCATCAGGCTTCCAAGCAGCTCTCAAGGAAACTCAGTTTTCACACTCTATGCTTAGTGCCCTTTGAGTGCATTATCTAGGAATGAACCTGGTAGAGCATCCCACACAAACGAATGCTCCACATGCGGGTTTCACATGCCACCAACTCCACATTCACAGGCAACTTCAGCGCCACAGCCGTTTTCAGATAGCCCTCAATGCAAAGGCTCTAGACGCAAATATTGGTGTGAGAGCTAATTCAATCAAGGAAACACTGCATGTTGGTGAAGGGCATATTGAAGAAGGATCAGCCGAGTGGTTCTTGTGGGAGAACAACTCCATTTGGCTCACTAACTTCACACACCATCAGGCTTCCAAGCAGCTCTCAAGGAAACTCAGTTTTCACACTCTATGCTTAGTGCCCTTTGAGTGCATTATCTAGGAATGAACCTGGTAGAGCATCCCACACAAACGAATGCTCCACATGCGGGTTTCTCATGCCACCAACTCCACATTCACAGGCAACTTCAGCGCCACAGTCGTTTTCAGATAGCCCTCAATGCAAAGGCTCTAGACGCAAATATTGGTGTGAGAGCTAATTCAATCAAGGAAACACTGCATGTTGGTGAAGGGCATATTGAAGAAGGATCAGCCGAGTGGTTCTTGTGGGAGAACAACTCCATTTGGCTCACTAACTTCACACACCATCAGGCTTCCAAGCAGCTCTCAAGGAAACTCAGTTTTCACACTCTATGTTTAGTGCCCTTTGAATGCATTATCTAGGAATGAACCTGGTAGAGCATCCCACACAAACGAATGTTCCACATGCGGGTTTCACATGCCACCAACTCCACATTCACAGGCAACTTCAGCGCCACAGCCGTTTTCAGATAGCCCTCAATGCAAAGGCTCTAGACGCAAATATTGGTGTGAGAGCTAATTCAATCAAGGAAACACTGCATGTTGGTGAAGGGCATATTGAAGAAGGATCAGCCGAGTGGTTCTTGTGGGAGAAAAACTCCATTTGGCTCACTAACTTCACACACCATCAGGCTTCCAAGCAGCTCTCAAGGAAACTCAGTTTTCACACTCTATGTTTAGTGCCCTTTGTATGGCTAGGACTGAAATGAACCTGGTAGAGCATCCCACACAAACGAATGCTCCACATGCGGGTTTCACATGCCACCAACTCCACATTCACAGGCAACTTCAGCGCCACAGCCGTTTTCAGATAGCCCTCAATGCAAAGGCTCTAGATGCAAATATTGGTGTGAGAGCTAATTCAATCAAGGAAACACTGCATGTTGGTGAAGGGCATATTGAAGAAGGATCAGCCAAGTGGTTCTTGTGGGAGAACAACTCCATTTGGCTCACTAACTTCACACACCATCAGGCTTCCAAGCAGCTCTCAAGGAAACTCAGTTTTCACACTCTATGCTTAGTGCCCTTTGAGTGCATTATCTAGGAATGAACCTGGTAGAGCATCCCACACAAACGAATGCTCCACATGCGGGTTTCACATGCCACCAACTCCACATTCACAGGCAACTTCAGCGCCACAGCCGTTTTCAGATAGCCCTCAATGCAAAGGCTCTAGACGCAAATATTGGTGTGAGAGCTAATTCAATCAAGGAAACACTGCATGTTGGTGAAGGGCATATTGAAGAAGGATCAGCCGAGTGGTTCTTGTGGGAGAACAACTCCATTTGGCTCACCAACTTCACACACCATCAGACTTCCAAGCAGCTCTCAAGGAAACTCAGTTTTCACACTCTATGCTTAGTGCCCTTTGAGTGCATTATCTAGGAATGAACCTGGTAGAGCATCCCACACAAACGAATGCTCCACATGCGGGTTTCACATGCCACCAACTCCACATTCACAGGCAACTTCAGCGCCACAGCCGTTTTCAGATAGCCCTCAATGCAAAGGCTCTAGACGCAAATATTGGTGTGAGAGCTAATTCAATCAAGGAAACACTGCATGTTGGTGAAGGGCATATTGAAGAAGGATCAGCCGAGTGGTTCTTGTGGGAGAACAACTCCATTTGGCTCACCAACTTCACACACCATCAGACTTCCAAGCAGCTCTCAAGGAAACTCAGTTTTCACACTCTATGCTTAGTGCCCTTTGAGTGCATTATCTAGGAATGAACCTGGTAGAGCATCCCACACAAACGAATGCTCCACATGCGGGTTTCACATGCCACCAACTCCACATTCACAGGCAACTTCAGCGCCACAGCCGTTTTCAGATAGCCCTCAATGCAAAGGCTCTAGACGCAAATATTGGTGTGAGAGCTAATTCAATCAAGGAAACACTGCATGTTGGTGAAGAGCATATTGAAGAAGGATCAGCCGAGTGGTTCTTGTGGGAGAACAACTCCATTTGGCTCACTAACTTCACACACCATCAGGCTTCCAAGCAGCTCTCAAGGAAACTCAATTTTCACACTCTATGCTTAGTGCCCTTTGAGTGCATTATCTAGGAATGAACCTGGTAGAGCATCCCACACAAACGAATGCTCCACATGCGGGTTTCACATGCCACCAACTCCACATTCACAGGCAACTTCAGCGCCACAGCCGTTTTCAGATAGCCCTCAATGCAAAGGCTCTAGACGCAAATATTGGTGTGAGAGCTAATTCAATCAAGGAAACACTGCATGTTGGTGAAGGGCATATTGAAGAAGGATCAGCCGAGTGGTTCTTGTGGGAGAACAACTCCATTTGGCTCACTAACTTCACACACCATCAGGCTTCCAAGCAGCTCTCAAGGAAACTCAATTTTCACACTCTATGCTTAGTGCCCTTTGAGTGCATTATCTAGGAATGAACCTGGTAGAGCATCCCACACAAACGAATGCTCCACATGCAGGTTTCACATGCCACCAACTCCACATTCACAGGCAACTTCAGCGCCACAGCCGTTTTCAGATAGCCCTCAATGCAAAGGCTCTAGACGCAAATATTGGTGTGAGAGCTAATTCAATCAAGGAAACACTGCATGTTGGTGAAGGGCATATTGAAGAAGGATCAGCCGAGTGGTTCTTGTGGGAGAACAACTCCATTTGGCTCACTAACTTCACACACCATCAGGCTTCCAAGCAGCTCTCAAGGAAACTCAGTTTTCACACTCTATGCTTAGTGCCCTTTGTATGGCTAGGACTGAAATGAACCTGGTAGAGTATCCCACACAAACGAATGCTCCACATGCGGGTTTCACATGCCACCAACTCCACATTCACAGGCAACTTCAGCGCCACAGCCGTTTTCAGATAGCCCTCAATGCAAAGGCTCTAGACGCAAATATTGGTGTGAGAGCTAATTCAATCAAGGAAACACTGCATGTTGGTGAAGGGCATATTGAAGAAGGATCAGCCGAGTGGTTCTTGTGGGAGAACAACTCCATTTGGCTCACTAACTTCACACACCATCAGGCTTCCAAGCAGCTCTCAAGGAAACTCAGTTTTCACACTCTATGCTTAGTGCCCTTTGTAAGGCTAGGACTGAAATGAACCTGGTAGAGCATCCCACACAAACGAATGCTCCACATGCGGGTTTCACATGCCACCAACTCCACATTCACAGGCAACTTCAGCGCCACAGCCGTTTTCAGATAGCCCTCAATGCAAAGGCTCTAGACGCAAATATTGGTGTGAGAGCTAATTCAATCAAGGAAACACTGCATGTTGGTGAAGGGCATATTGAAGAAGGATCAGCCAAGTGGTTCTAGTGGGAGAACAACTCCATTTGGCTCACTAACTTCACACACCATCAGGCTTCCAAGCAGCTCTCAAGGAAACTCAGTTTTCACACTCTATGCTTAGTGCCCTTTGAGTGCATTATCTAGGAATGAACCTGGTAGAGCATCCCACACAAACGAATGCTCCACATGCGGGTTTCTCATGCCACCAACTCCACATTCACAGGCAACTTCAGCGCCACAGTCGTTTTCAGATAGCCCTCAATGCAAAGGCTCTAGACGCAAATATTGGTGTGAGAGCTAATTCAATCAAGGAAACACTGCATGTTGGTGAAGGGCATATTGAAGAAGGATCAGCCGAGTGGTTCTTGTGGGAGAACAACTCCATTTGGCTCACTAACTTCACACACCATCAGGCTTCCAAGCAGCTCTCAAGGAAACTCAGTTTTCACACTCTATGTTTAGTGCCCTTTGAATGCATTATCTAGGAATGAACCTGGTAGAGCATCCCACACAAACGAATGTTCCACATGCGGGTTTCACATGCCACCAACTCCACATTCACAGGCAACTTCAGCGCCACAGCCGTTTTCAGATAGCCCTCAATGCAAAGGCTCTAGACGCAAATATTGGTGTGAGAGCTAATTCAATCAAGGAAACACTGCATGTTGGTGAAGGGCATATTGAAGAAGGATCAGCCGAGTGGTTCTTGTGGGAGAACAACTCCATTTGGCTCACTAACTTCACACACCATCAGGCTTCCAAGCAGCTCTCAAGGAAACTCAGTTTTCACACTCTATGTTTAGTGCCCTTTGTATGGCTAGGACTGAAATGAACCTGGTAGAGCATCCCACACAAACGAATGCTCCACATGCGGGTTTCACATGCCACCAACTCCACATTCACAGGCAACTTCAGCGCCACAGCCGTTTTCAGATAGCCCTCAATGCAAAGGCTCTAGATGCAAATATTGGTGTGAGAGCTAATTCAATCAAGGAAACACTGCATGTTGGTGAAGGGCATATTGAAGAAGGATCAGCCAAGTGGTTCTTGTGGGAGAACAACTCCATTTGGCTCACTAACTTCACACACCATCAGGCTTCCAAGCAGCTCTCAAGGAAACTCAGTTTTCACACTCTATGCTTAGTGCCCTTTGAGTGCATTATCTAGGAATGAACCTGGTAGAGCATCCCACACAAACGAATGCTCCACATGCGGGTTTCACATGCCACCAACTCCACATTCACAGGCAACTTCAGCGCCACAGCCGTTTTCAGATAGCCCTCAATGCAAAGGCTCTAGATGCAAATATTGGTGTGAGAGCTAATTCAATCAAGGAAACACTGCATGTTGGTGAAGGGCATATTGAAGAAGGATCAGCCGAGTGGTTCTTGTGGGAGAACAACTCCATTTGGCTCACTAACTTCACACACCATCAGACTTCCAAGCAGCTCTCAAGGAAACTCAGTTTTCACACTCTATGCTTAGTGCCCTTTGAGTGCATTATCTAGGAATGAACCTGGTAGAGCATCCCACACAAACGAATGCTCCACATGCGGGTTTCACATGCCACCAACTCCACATTCACAGGCAACTTCAGCGCCACAGCCGTTTTCAGATAGCCCTCAATGCAAAGGCTCTAGACGCAAATATTGGTGTGAGAGCTAATTCAATCAAGGAAACACTGCATGTTGGTGAAGGGCATATTGAAGAAGGATCAGCCGAGTGGTTCTTGTGGGAGAACAACTCCATTTGGCTCACTAACTTCACACACCATCAGACTTCCAAGCAGCTCTCAAGGAAACTCAGTTTTCACACTCTATGCTTAGTGCCCTTTGAGTGCATTATCTAGGAATGAACCTGGTAGAGCATCCCACACAAACGAATGCTCCACATGCGGGTTTCACATGCCACCAACTCCACATTCACAGGCAACTTCAGCGCCACAGCCGTTTTCAGATAGCCCTCAATGCAAAGGCTCTAGACGCAAATATTGGTGTGAGAGCTAATTCAATCAAGGAAACACTGCATGTTGGTGAAGGGCATATTGAAGAAGGATCAGCCGAGTGGTTCTTGTGGGAGAACAACTCCATTTGGCTCACTAACTTCACACACCATCAGGCTTCCAAGCAGCTCTCAAGGAAACTCAGTTTTCACACTCTATGTTTAGTGCCCTTTGTATGGCTAGGACTGAAATGAACCTGGTAGAGCATTACACACAAACGAATGCTCCACATGCGGGTTTCACATGCCACCAACTCCACATTCACAGGCAGCTTCAGCGCCACAGCCGTTTCCAGATAGCCCTCAATGCAAAGGCTCTAGACGCAAATATTGGTGTGAGAGCTAATTCAATCAAGGAAACACTGCATGTTGGTGAAGGGCATATTGAAGAAGGATCACCCGAGTGGTTCTTGTGGGAGAACATCTCCATTTGGCTCACTAACTTCACACACCATCAGGCTTCCAAGCAGCTCTCAAGGAAACTCAGTTTTCACACTCTATGTTTAGTGCCCTTTGTATGGCTAGGACTGAAATGAACCTGGTAGAGCATTACACACAAACGAATGCTCCACATGCGGGTTTCACATGCCACCAACTCCACATTCACAGGCAGCTTCAGCGCCACAGCCGTTTCCAGATAGCCCTCAATGCAAAGGCTCTAGACGCAAATATTGGTGTGAGAGCTAATTCAATCAAGGAAACACTGCATGTTGGTGAAGGGCATATTGAAGAAGGATCACCCGAGTGGTTCTTGTGGGAGAACATCTCCATTTGGCTCACTAACTTCACACACCATCAGGCTTCCAAGCAGCTCTCAAGGAAACTCAGTTTTCACACTCTATGCTTAGTGCCCTTTGAGTGCATTATCTAGGAATGAACCTGGTAGAGCATCCCACACAAACGAATGCTCCACATGCGGGTTTCACATGCCACCAACTCCACATTCACAGGCAACTTCAGCGCCACAGCCGTTTTCAGATAGCCCTCAATGCAAAGGCTCTAGACGCAAATATTGGTGTGAGAGCTAATTCAATCAAGGAAACACTGCATGTTGGTGAAGGGCATATTGAAGAAGGATCAGCCGAGTGGTTCTTGTGGGAGAACAACTCCATTTGGCTCACTAACTTCACACACCATCAGGCTTCCAAGCAGCTGTCAAGGAAACTCAATTTTCACACTCTATGCTTAGTGCCCTTTGAGTGCATTATCTAGGAATGAACCTGGTAGAGCATCCCACACAAACGAATGCTCCACATGCGGGTTTCACATGCCACCAACTCCACATTCACAGGCAACTTCAGCGCCACAGCCGTTTTCAGATAGCCCTCAATGCAAAGGCTCTAGACGCAAATATTGGTGTGAGAGCTAATTCAATCAAGGAAACACTGCATGTTGGTGAAGGGCATATTGAAGAAGGATCAGCCGAGTGGTTCTTGTGGGAGAACAACTCCATTTGGCTCACTAACTTCACACACCATCAGGCTTCCAAGCAGCTCTCAAGGAAACTCAGTTTTCACACTCTATGCTTAGTGCCCTTTGAGTGCATTATCTAGGAATGAACCTGGTAGAGCATCCCACACAAACGAATGCTCCACATGCGGGTTTCACATGCCACCAACTCCACATTCACAGGCAACTTCAGCGCCACAGTCGTTTTCAGATAGCCCTCAATGCAAAGGCTCTAGACGCAAATATTGGTGTGAGAGCTAATTCAATCAAGGAAACACTGCATGTTGGTGAAGGGCATATTGAAGAAGGATCAGCCGAGTGGTTCTTGTGGGAGAACAACTCCATTTGGCTCACTAACTTCACACACCATCAGGCTTCCAAGCAGCTCTCAAGGAAACTCAGTTTTCACACTCTATGTTTAGTGCCCTTTGAATGCATTATCTAGGAATGAACCTGGTAGAGCATCCCACACAAACGAATGTTCCACATGCGGGTTTCACATGCCACCAACTCCACATTCACAGGCAACTTCAGCGCCACAGCCGTTTTCAGATAGCCCTCAATGCAAAGGCTCTATGCGCAAATATTGGTGTGAGAGCTAATTCAATCAAGGAAACACTGCATGTTGGTGAAGGGCATATTGAAGAAGGATCAGCCCAGTGGTTCTTGTGGGAGAACAACTCCATTTGGCTCACTAACTTCACACACCATCAGGCTTCCAAGCAGCTCTCAAGGAAACTCAGTTTTCACACTCTATGTTTAGTGCCCTTTGTATGGCTAGGACTGAAATGAACCTGGTAGAGCATCCCACACAAACGAATGCTCCACATGCGGGTTTCACATGCCACCAACTCCACATTCACAGGCAACTTCAGCGCCACAGCCGTTTTCAGATAGCCCTCAATGCAAAGGCTCTAGATGCAAATATTGGTGTGAGAGCTAATTCAATCAAGGAAACACTGCATGTTGGTGAAGGGCATATTGAAGAAGGATCAGCCAAGTGGTTCTTGTGGGAGAACAACTCCATTTGGCTCACTAACTTCACACACCATCAGGCTTCCAAGCAGCTCTCAAGGAAACTCAGTTTTCACACTCTATGCTTAGTGCCCTTTGAGTGCATTATCTAGGAATGAACCTGGTAGAGCATCCCACACAAACGAATGCTCCACATGCGGGTTTCACATGCCACCAACTCCACATTCACAGGCAACTTCAGCGCCACAGCCGTTTTCAGATAGCCCTCAATGCAAAGGCTCTAGACGCAAATATTGGTGTGAGAGCTAATTCAATCAAGGAAACACTGCATGTTGGTGAAGGGCATATTGAAGAAGGATCAGCCGAGTGGTTCTTGTGGGAGAACAACTCCATTTGGCTCACTAACTTCACACACCATCAGGCTTCCAAGCAGCTCTCAAGGAAACTCAGTTTTCACACTCTATGCTTAGTGCCCTTTGAGTGCATTATCTAGGAATGAACCTGGTAGAGCATCCCACACAAACGAATGCTCCACATGCGGGTTTCACATGCCACCAACTCCACATTCACAGGCAACTTCAGCGCCACAGCCGTTTTCAGATAGCCCTCAATGCAAAGGCTCTAGACGCAAATATTGGTGTGAGAGCTAATTCAATCAAGGAAACACTGCATGTTGGTGAAGGGCATATTGAAGAAGGATCAGCCGAGTGGTTCTTGTGGGAGAACAACTCCATTTGGCTCACTAACTTCACACACCATCAGGCTTCCAAGCAGCTCTCAAGGAAACTCAGTTTTCACACTCTATGTTTAGTGCCCTTTGTATGGCTAGGACTGAAATGAACCTGGTAGAGCATTACACACAAACGAATGCTCCACATGCGGGTTTCACATGCCACCAACTCCACATTCACAGGCAACTTCAGCGCCACAGCCGTTTTCAGATAGCCCTCAATGCAAAGGCTCTAGACGCAAATATTGGTGTGAGAGCTAATTCAATCAAGGAAACACTGCATGTTGGTGAAGGGCATATTGAAGAAGGATCAGCCGAGTGGTTCTTGTGGGAGAACAACTCCATTTGGCTCACTAACTTCACACACCATCAGGCTTCCAAGCAGCTCTCAAGGAAACTCAGTTTTCACACTCTATGCTTAGTGCCCTTTGAGTGCATTATCTAGGAATGAACCTGGTAGAGCATCCCACACAAACGAATGCTCCACATGCGGGTTTCACATGCCACCAACTCCACATTCACAGGCAACTTCAGCGCCACAGCCGTTTTCAGATAGCCCTCAATGCAAAGGCTCTAGACGCAAATATTGGTGTGAGAGCTAATTCAATCAAGGAAACACTGCATGTTGGTGAAGGGCATATTGAAGAAGGATCAGCCGAGTGGTTCTTGTGGGAGAACAACTCCATTTGGCTCACTAACTTCACACACCATCAGGCTTCCAAGCAGCTCTCAAGGAAACTCAATTTTCACACTCTATGCTTAGTGCCCTTTGAGTGCATTATCTAGGAATGAACCTGGTAGAGCATCCCACACAAACGAATGCTCCACATGCGGGTTTCACATGCCACCAACTCCACATTCACAGGCAACTTCAGCGCCACAGCCGTTTTCAGATAGCCCTCAATGCAAAGGCTCTAGACGCAAATATTGGTGTGAGAGCTAATTCAATCAAGGAAACACTGCATGTTGGTGAAGGGCATATTGAAGAAGGATCAGCCGAGTGGTTCTTGTGGGAGAACAACTCCATTTGGCTCACTAACTTCACACACCATCAGGCTTCCAAGCAGCTCTCAAGGAAACTCAGTTTTCACACTCTATGCTTAGTGCCCTTTGTATGGCTAGGACTGAAATGAACCTGGTAGAGCATCCCACACAAACGAATGCTCCACATGCGGGTTTCACATGCCACCAACTCCACATTCACAGGCAACTTCAGCGCCACAGCCGTTTTCAGATAGCCCTCAATGCAAAGGCTCTAGACGCAAATATTGGTGTGAGAGCTAATTCAATCAAGGAAACACTGCATGTTGGTGAAGGGCATATTGAAGAAGGATCAGCCGAGTGGTTCTTGTGGGAGAACAACTCCATTTGGCTCACTAACTTCACACACCATCAGGCTTCCAAGCAGCTCTCAAGGAAACTCAGTTTTCACACTCTATGCTTAGTGCCCTTTGAGTGCATTATCTAGGAATGAACCTGGTAGAGCATCCCACACAAACGAATGCTCCACATGCGGGTTTCACATGCCACCAACTCCACATTCACAGGCAACTTCAGCGCCACAGCCGTTTTCAGATAGCCCTCAATGCAAAGGCTCTAGACGCAAATATTGGTGTGAGAGCTAATTCCATCAAGGAAACACTGCATGTTGGTGAAGGGCATATTGAAGAAGGATCAGCCGAGTGGTTCTTGTGGGAGAACAACTCCATTTGGCTCACTAACTTCACACACCATCAGGCTTCCAAGCAGCTCTCAAGGAAACTCAGTTTTCACACTCTATGCTTAGTGCCCTTTGAGTGCATTATCTAGGAATGAACCTGGTAGAGCATCCCACACAAACGAATGCTCCACATGCGGGTGTCACATACAACCAACTCCACATTCACAGGCAACTTCAGCGCCACAGCCGTTTTCAGATAGCCCTCAATGCAAAGGCTCTAGACGCAAATATTGGTGTGAGAGCTAATTCAATCAAGGAAACACTGCATGTTGGTGAAGGGCATATTGAAGAAGGATCAGCCGAGTGGTTCTTGTGGGAGAACAACTCCATTTGGCTCACTAACTTCACACACCATCAGGCTTCCAAGCAGCTCTCAAGGAAACTCAGTTTTCACACTCTATGCTTAGTGCCCTTTGTATGGCTAGGACTGAAATGAACCTAGTAGAGCATCCCACACAAACGAATGCTCCACATGCGGGTTTCACATGCCACCAACTCCACATTCACAGGCAACTTCAGCGCCACAGCCGTTTTCAGATAGCCCTCAATGCAAAGGCTCTAGACGCAAATATTGGTGTGAGAGCTAATTCAATCAAGGAAACACTGCATGTTGGTGAAGGGCATATTGAAGAAGGATCAGCCGAGTGGTTCTTGTGGGAGAACAACTCCATTTGGCTCACTAACTTCACACACCATCAGGCTTCCAAGCAGCTCTCAAGGAAACTCAGTTTTCACACTCTATGCTTAGTGCCCTTTGAGTGCATTATCTAGGAATGAACCTGGTAGAGCATCCCACACAAACGAATGCTCCACATGCGGGTTTCACATGCCACCAACTCCACATTCACAGGCAACTTCAGCGCCACAGCCGTTTTCAGATAGCCCTCAATGCAAAGGCTCTAGACGCAAATATTGGTGTGAGAGCTAATTCAATCAAGGAAACACTGCATGTTGGTGAAGGGCATATTGAAGAAGGATCAGCCGAGTGGTTCTTGTGGGAGAACAACTCCATTTGGCTCACTAACTTCACACACCATCAGGCTTCCAAGCAGCTCTCAAGGAAACTCAGTTTTCACACTCTATGCTTAGTGCCCTTTGAGTGCATTATCTAGGAATGAACCTGGTAGAGCATCCCACACAAACGAATGCTCCACATGCGGGTTTCACATGCCACCAACTCCACATTCACAGGCAACTTCAGCGCCACAGCCGTTTTCAGATAGCCCTCAATGCAAAGGCTCTAGACGCAAATATTGGTGTGAGAGCTAATTCAATCAAGGAAACACTGCATGTTGGTGAAGGGCATATTGAAGAAGGATCAGCCGAGTGGTTCTTGTGGGAGAACAACTCCATTTGGCTCACTAACTTCACACACCATCAGGCTTCCAAGCAGCTCTCAAGGAAACTCAGTTTTCACACTCTATGCTTAGTGCCCTTTGAGTGCATTATCTAGGAATGAACCTGGTAGAGCATCCCACACAAACGAATGCTCCACATGCGGGTTTCACATGCCACCAACTCCACATTCACAGGCAACTTCAGCGCCACAGCCGTTTTCAGATAGCCCTCAATGCAAAGGCTCTAGACGCAAATATTGGTGTGAGAGCTAATTCAATCAAGGAAACACTGCATGTTGGTGAAGGGCATATTGAAGAAGGATCAGCCGAGTGGTTCTTGTGGGAGAACAACTCCATTTGGCTCACTAACTTCACACACCATCAGGCTTCCAAGCAGCTCTCAAGGAAACTCAGTTTTCACACTCTATGTTTAGTGCCCTTTGTATGGCTAGGACTGAAATGAACCTGGTAGAGCATTACACACAAACGAATGCTCCACATGCGGGTTTCACATGCCACCAACTCCACATTCACAGGCAACTTCAGCGCCACAGCCGTTTTCAGATAGCCCTCAATGCAAAGGCTCTAGACGCAAATATTGGTGTGAGAGCTAATTCAATCAAGGAAACACTGCATGTTGGTGAAGGGCATATTGAAGAAGGATCAGCCGAGTGGTTCTTGTGGGAGAACATCTCCATTTGGCTCACTAACTTCACACACCATCAGGCTTCCAAGCAGCTCTCAAGGAAACTCAGTTTTCACACTCTATGCTTAGTGCCCTTTGAGTGCATTATCTAGGAATGAACCTGGTAGAGCATCCCACACAAACGAATGCTCCACATGCGGGTTTCACATGCCACCAACTCCACATTCACAGGCAACTTCAGCGCCACAGCCATTTTCAGATAGCCCTCAATGCAAAGGCTCTAGACGCAAATATTGGTGTGAGAGCTAATTCAATCAAGGAAACACTGCATGTTGGTGAAGGGCATATTGAAGAAGGATCAGCCGAGTGGTTCTTGTGGGAGAACAACTCCATTTGGCTCACTAACTTCACACACCATCAGGCTTCCAAGCAGCTCTCAAGGAAACTCAATTTTCACACTCTATGCTTAGTGCCCTTTGAGTGCATTATCTAGGAATGAACCTGGTAGAGCATCCCACACAAACGAATGCTCCACATGCGGGTTTCACATGCCACCAACTCCACATTCACAGGCAACTTCAGCGCCACAGCCGTTTTCAGATAGCCCTCAATGCAAAGGCTCTAGACGCAAATATTGGTGTGAGAGCTAATTCAATCAAGGAAACACTGCATGTTGGTGAAGGGCATATTGAAGAAGGATCAGCCGAGTGGTTCTTGTGGGAGAACAACTCCATTTGGCTCACTAACTTCACACACCATCAGGCTTCCAAGCAGCTCTCAAGGAAACTCAGTTTTCACACTCTATGCTTAGTGCCCTTTGTATGGCTAGGACTGAAATGAACCTGGTAGAGCATCCCATACAAACGAATGCTCCACATGCGGGTTTCACATGCCACCAACTCCACATTCACAGGCAACTTCAGCGCCACAGCCGTTTTCAGATAGCCCTCAATGCAAAGGCTCTAGACGCAAATATTGGTGTGAGAGCTAATTCAATCAAGGAAACACTGCATGTTGGTGAAGGGCATATTGAAGAAGGATCAGCCGAGTGGTTCTTGTGGGAGAACAACTCCATTTGGCTCACTAACTTCACACACCATCAGGCTTCCAAGCAGCTCTCAAGGAAACTCAGTTTTCACACTCTATGCTTAGTGCCCTTTGAGTGCATTATCTAGGAATGAACCTGGTAGAGCATCCCACACAAACGAATGCTCCACATGCGGGTGTCACATACAACCAACTCCACATTCACAGGCAACTTCAGCGCCACAGCCGTTTTCAGATAGCCCTCAATGCAAAGGCTCTAGACGCAAATATTGGTGTGAGAGCTAATTCAATCAAGGAAACACTGCATGTTGGTGAAGGGCATATTGAAGAAGGATCAGCCGAGTGGTTCTTGTGGGAGAACAACTCCATTTGGCTCACTAACTTCACACACCATCAGGCTTCCAAGCAGCTCTCAAGGAAACTCAGTTTTCACACTCTATGCTTAGTGCCCTTTGTATGGCTAGGACTGAAATGAACCTAGTAGAGCATCCCACACAAACGAATGCTCCACATGCGGGTTTCACATGCCACCAACTCCACATTCACAGGCAACTTCAGCGCCACAGCCGTTTTCAGATAGCCCTCAATGCAAAGGCTCTAGACGCAAATATTGGTGTGAGAGCTAATTCAATCAAGGAAACACTGCATGTTGGTGAAGGGCATATTGAAGAAGGATCAGCCGAGTGGTTCTTGTGGGAGAACAACTCCATTTGGCTCACTAACTTCACACACCATCAGGCTTCCAAGCAGCTCTCAAGGAAACTCAGTTTTCACACTCTATGCTTAGTGCCCTTTGAGTGCATTATCTAGGAATGAACCTGGTAGAGCATCCCACACAAACGAATGCTCCACATGCGGGTTTCACATGCCACCAACTCCACATTCACAGGCAACTTCAGCGCCACAGCCATTTTCAGATAGCCCTCAATGCAAAGGCTCTAGACGCAAATATTGGTGTGAGAGCTAATTCAATCAAGGAAACACTGCATGTTGGTGAAGGGCATATTGAAGAAGGATCAGCCGAGTGGTTCTTGTGGGAGAACAACTCCATTTGGCTCACTAACTTCACACACCATCAGGCTTCCAAGCAGCTCTCAAGGAAACTCAATTTTCACACTCTATGCTTAGTGCCCTTTGAGTGCATTATCTAGGAATGAACCTGGTAGAGCATCCCACACAAACGAATGCTCCACATGCGGGTTTCACATGCCACCAACTCCACATTCACAGGCAACTTCAGCGCCACAGCCGTTTTCAGATAGCCCTCAATGCAAAGGCTCTAGACGCAAATATTGGTGTGAGAGCTAATTCAATCAAGGAAACACTGCATGTTGGTGAAGGGCATATTGAAGAAGGATCAGCCGAGTGGTTCTTGTGGGAGAACAACTCCATTTGGCTCACTAACTTCACACACCATCAGGCTTCCAAGCAGCTCTCAAGGAAACTCAGTTTTCACACTCTATGCTTAGTGCCCTTTGTATGGCTAGGACTGAAATGAACCTAGTAGAGCATCCCACACAAACGAATGCTCCACATGCGGGTTTCACATGCCACCAACTCCACATTCACAGGCAACTTCAGCGCCACAGCCGTTTTCAGATAGCCCTCAATGCAAAGGCTCTAGACGCAAATATTGGTGTGAGAGCTAATTCAATCAAGGAAACACTGCATGTTGGTGAAGGGCATATTGAAGAAGGATCAGCCGAGTGGTTCTTGTGGGAGAACAACTCCATTTGGCTCACTAACTTCACACACCATCAGGCTTCAAAGCAGCTCTCAAGGAAACTCAGTTTTCACACTCTATGCTTAGTGCCCTTTGAGTGCATTATCTAGGAATGAACCTGGTAGAGCATCCCACACAAACGAATGCTCCACATGCGGGTTTCACATGCCACCAACTCCACATTCACAGGCAACTTCAGCGCCACAGCCGTTTTCAGATAGCCCTCAATGCAAAGGCTCTAGACGCAAATATTGGTGTGAGAGCTAATTCCATCAAGGAAACACTGCATGTTGGTGAAGGGCATATTGAAGAAGGATCAGCCGAGTGGTTCTTGTGGGAGAACAACTCCATTTGGCTCACTAACTTCACACACCATCAGGCTTCCAAGCAGCTCTCAAGGAAACTCAGTTTTCACACTCTATGCTTAGTGCCCTTTGAGTGCATTATCTAGGAATGAACCTGGTAGAGCATCCCACACAAACGAATGCTCCACATGCGGGTGTCACATACAACCAACTCCACATTCACAGGCAACTTCAGCGCCACAGCCGTTTTCAGATAGCCCTCAATGCAAAGGCTCTAGACGCAAATATTGGTGTGAGAGCTAATTCAATCAAGGAAACACTGCATGTTGGTGAAGGGCATATTGAAGAAGGATCAGCCGAGTGGTTCTTGTGGGAGAACAACTCCATTTGGCTCACTAACTTCACACACCATCAGGCTTCCAAGCAGCTCTCAAGGAAACTCAGTTTTCACACTCTATGCTTAGTGCCCTTTGTATGGCTAGGACTGAAATGAACCTAGTAGAGCATCCCACACAAACGAATGCTCCACATGCGGGTTTCACATGCCACCAACTCCACATTCACAGGCAACTTCAGCGCCACAGCCGTTTTCAGATAGCCCTCAATGCAAAGGCTCTAGACGCAAATATTGGTGTGAGAGCTAATTCAATCAAGGAAACACTGCATGTTGGTGAAGGGCATATTGAAGAAGGATCAGCCGAGTGGTTCTTGTGGGAGAACAACTCCATTTGGCTCACTAACTTCACACACCATCAGGCTTCCAAGCAGCTCTCAAGGAAACTCAGTTTTCACACTCTATGCTTAGTGCCCTTTGAGTGCATTATCTAGGAATGAACCTGGTAGAGCATCCCACACAAACGAATGCTCCACATGCGGGTTTCACATGCCACCAACTCCACATTCACAGGCAACTTCAGCGCCACAGCCGTTTTCAGATAGCCCTCAATGCAAAGGCTCTAGACGCAAATATTGGTGTGAGAGCTAATTCAATCAAGGAAACACTGCATGTTGGTGAAGGGCATATTGAAGAAGGATCAGCCGAGTGGTTCTTGTGGGAGAACAACTCCATTTGGCTCACTAACTTCACACACCATCAGGCTTCCAAGCAGCTCTCAAGGAAACTCAGTTTTCACACTCTATGCTTAGTGCCCTTTGAGTGCATTATCTAGGAATGAACCTGGTAGAGCATCCCACACAAACGAATGCTCCACATGCGGGTTTCACATGCCACCAACTCCACATTCACAGGCAACTTCAGCGCCACAGCCGTTTTCAGATAGCCCTCAATGCAAAGGCTCTAGACGCAAATATTGGTGTGAGAGCTAATTCAATCAAGGAAACACTGCATGTTGGTGAAGGGCATATTGAAGAAGGATCAGCCGAGTGGTTCTTGTGGGAGAACAACTCCATTTGGCTCACTAACTTCACACACCATCAGGCTTCCAAGCAGCTCTCAAGGAAACTCAGTTTTCACACTCTATGCTTAGTGCCCTTTGAGTGCATTATCTAGGAATGAACCTGGTAGAGCATCCCACACAAACGAATGCTCCACATGCGGGTTTCACATGCCACCAACTCCACATTCACAGGCAACTTCAGCGCCACAGCCGTTTTCAGATAGCCCTCAATGCAAAGGCTCTAGACGCAAATATTGGTGTGAGAGCTAATTCAATCAAGGAAACACTGCATGTTGGTGAAGGGCATATTGAAGAAGGATCAGCCGAGTGGTTCTTGTGGGAGAACAACTCCATTTGGCTCACTAACTTCACACACCATCAGGCTTCCAAGCAGCTCTCAAGGAAACTCAGTTTTCACACTCTATGCTTAGTGCCCTTTGAGTGCATTATCTAGGAATGAACCTGGTAGAGCATCCCACACAAACGAATGCTCCACATGCTTGTGTCACATACAACCAACTCCACATTCACAGGCAACTTCAGCGCCACAGCCGTTTTCAGATAGCCCTCAATGCAAAGGCTCTAGACGCAAATATTGGTGTGAGAGCTAATTCAATCAAGGAAACACTGCATGTTGGTGAAGGGCATATTGAAGAAGGATCAGCCGAGTGGTTCTTGTGGGAGAACAACTCCATTTGGCTCACTAACTTCACACACCATCAGGCTTCCAAGCAGCTCTCAAGGAAACTCAGTTTTCACACTCTATGCTTAGTGCCCTTTGAGTGCATTATCTAGGAATGAACCTGGTAGAGCATCCCACACAAACGAATGCTCCACATGCGGGTTTCACATGCCACCAACTCCACATTCACAGGCAACTTCAGCGCCACAGCCGTTTTCAGATAGCCCTCAATGCAAAGGCTCTAGACGCAAATATTGGTGTGAGAGCTAATTCAATCAAGGAAACACTGCATGTTGGTGAAGGGCATATTGAAGAAGGATCAGCCGAGTGGTTCTTGTGGGAGAACAACTCCATTTGGCTCACTAACTTCACACACCATCAGGCTTCCAAGCAGCTCTCAAGGAAACTCAGTTTTCACACTCTATGCTTAGTGCCCTTTGTAAGGCTAGGACTGAAATGAACCTGGTAGAGCATCCCACACAAACGAATGCTCCACATGCGGGTTTCACATGCCACCAACTCCACATTCACAGGCAACTTCAGCGCCACAGCCGTTTTCAGATAGCCCTCAATGCAAAGGCTCTAGACGCAAATATTGGTGTGAGAGCTAATTCAATCAAGGAAACACTGCATGTTGGTGAAGGGCATATTGAAGAAGGATCAGCCGAGTGGTTCTTGTGGGAGAACAACTCCATTTGGCTCACTAACTTCACACACCATCAGGCTTCCAAGCAGCTCTCAAGGAAACTCAATTTTCACACTCTATGCTTAGTGCCCTTTGAGTGCATTATCTAGGAATGAACCTGGTAGAGCATCCCACACAAACGAATGCTCCACATGCGGGTTTCACATGCCACCAACTCCACATTCACAGGCAACTTCAGCGCCACAGCCGTTTTCAGATAGCCCTCAATGCAAAGGCTCTAGACGCAAATATTGGTGTGAGAGCTAATTCAATCAAGGAAACACTGCATGTTGGTGAAGGGCATATTGAAGAAGGATCAGCCGAGTGGTTCTTGTGGGAGAACAACTCCATTTGGCTCACTAACTTCACACACCATCAGGCTTCCAAGCAGCTCTCAAGGAAACTCAGTTTTCACACTCTATGTTTAGTGCCCTTTGTATGGCTAGGACTGAAATGAACCTGGTAGAGCATCCCACACAAACGAATGCTCCACATGCGGGTTTCACATGCCACCAACTCCACATTCACAGGCAACTTCAGCGCCACAGCCGTTTTCAGATAGCCCTCAATGCAAAGGCTCTAGATGCAAATATTGGTGTGAGAGCTAATTCAATCAAGGAAACACTGCATGTTGGTGAAGGGCATATTGAAGAAGGATCAGCCGAGTGGTTCTTGTGGGAGAACAACTCCATTTGGCTCACTAACTTCACACACCATCAGGCTTCCAAGCAGCTCTCAAGGAAACTCAGTTTTCACACTCTATGCTTAGTGCCCTTTGAGTGCATTATCTAGGAATGAACCTGGTAGAGCATCCCACACAAACGAATGCTCCACATGCGGGTTTCACATGCCACCAACTCCACATTCACAGGCAACTTCAGCGCCACAGCCGTTTTCAGATAGCCCTCAATGCAAAGGCTCTAGACGCAAATATTGGTGTGAGAGCTAATTCAATCAAGGAAACACTGCATGTTGGTGAAGGGCATATTGAAGAAGGATCAGCCGAGTGGTTCTTGTGGGAGAACAACTCCATTTGGCTCACTAACTTCACACACCATCAGGCTTCCAAGCAGCTCTCAAGGAAACTCAGTTTTCACACTCTATGCTTAGTGCCCTTTGTATGGCTAGGACTGAAATGAACCTGGTAGAGCATCCCACACAAACGAATGCTCCACATGCGGGTTTCACATGCCACCAACTCCACATTCACAGGCAACTTCAGCGCCACAGCCGTTTTCAGATAGCCCTCAATGCAAAGGCTCTAGACGCAAATATTGGTGTGAGAGCTAATTCAATCAAGGAAACACTGCATGTTGGTGAAGGGCATATTGAAGAAGGATCAGCCGAGTGGTTCTTGTGGGAGAACAACTCCATTAGGCTCACTAACTTCACACACCATCAGGCTTCCAAGCAGCTCTCAAGGAAACTCAGTTTTCACACTCTATGCTTAGTGCCCTTTGAGTGCATTATCTAGGAATGAACCTGGTAGAGCATCCCACACAAACGAATGCTCCACATGCGGGTTTCACATGCCACCAACTCCACATTCACAGGCAACTTCAGCGCCACAGCCGTTTTCAGATAGCCCTCAATGCAAAGGCTCTAGACGCAAATATTGGTGTGAGAGCTAATTCCATCAAGGAAACACTGCATGTTGGTGAAGGGCATATTGAAGAAGGATCAGCCGAGTGGTTCTTGTGGGAGAACAACTCCATTTGGCTCACTAACTTCACACACCATCAGGCTTCCAAGCAGCTCTCAAGGAAACTCAGTTTTCACACTCTATGCTTAGTGCCCTTTGAGTGCATTATCTAGGAATGAACCTGGTAGAGCATCCCACACAAACGAATGCTCCACATGCGGGTTTCACATGCCACCAACTCCACATTCACAGGCAACTTCAGCGCCACAGCCGTTTTCAGATAGCCCTCAATGCAAAGGCTCTAGACGCAAATATTGGTGTGAGAGCTAATTCAATCAAGGAAACACTGCATGTTGGTGAAGGGCATATTGAAGAAGGATCAGCCGAGTGGTTCTTGTGGGAGAACAACTCCATTTGGCTCACTAACTTCACACACCATCAGGCTTCCAAGCAGCTCTCAAGGAAACTCAGTTTTCACACTCTATGCTTAGTGCCCTTTTTATGGCTAGGACTGAAATGAACCTAGTAGAGCATCCCACACAAACGAATGCTCCACATGCGGGTTTCACATGCCACCAACTCCACATTCACAGGCAACTTCAGCGCCACAGCCGTTTTCAGATAGCCCTCAATGCAAAGGCTCTAGACGCAAATATTGGTGTGAGAGCTAATTCAATCAAGGAAACACTGCATGTTGGTGAAGGGCATATTGAAGAAGGATCAGCCGAGTGGTTCTTGTGGGAGAACAACTCCATTTGGCTCACTAACTTCACACACCATCAGGCTTCCAAGCAGCTCTCAAGGAAACTCAGTTTTCACACTCTATGCTTAGTGCCCTTTGAGTGCATTATCTAGGAATGAACCTGGTAGAGCATCCCACACAAACGAATGCTCCACATGCGGGTTTCACATGCCACCAACTCCACATTCACAGGCAACTTCAGCGCCACAGCCGTTTTCAGATAGCCCTCAATGCAAAGGCTCTAGACGCAAATATTGGTGTGAGAGCTAATTCAATCAAGGAAACACTGCATGTTGGTGAAGGGCATATTGAAGAAGGATCAGCCGAGTGGTTCTTGTGGGAGAACAACTCCATTTGGCTCACTAACTTCACACACCATCAGGCTTCCAAGCAGCTCTCAAGGAAACTCAGTTTTCACACTCTATGCTTAGTGCCCTTTGTATGGCTAGGACTGAAATGAACCTGGTAGAGCATCCCACACAAACGAATGCTCCACATGCGGGTTTCACATGCCACCAACTCCACATTCACAGGCAACTTCAGCGCCACAGCCGTTTTCAGATAGCCCTCAATGCAAAGGCTCTAGACGCAAATATTGGTGTGAGAGCTAATTCAATCAAGGAAACACTGCATGTTGGTGAAGGGCATATTGAAGAAGGATCAGCCGAGTGGTTCTTGTGGGAGAACAACTCCATTTGGCTCACTAACTTCACACACCATCAGGCTTCCAAGCAGCTCTCAAGGAAACTCAGTTTTCACACTCTATGCTTAGTGCCCTTTGAGTGCATTATCTAGGAATGAACCTGGTAGAGCATCCCACACAAACGAATGCTCCACATGCGGGTTTCACATGCCACCAACTCCACATTCACAGGCAACTTCAGCGCCACAGCCGTTTTCAGATAGCCCTCAATGCAAAGGCTCTAGACGCAAATATTGGTGTGAGAGCTAATTCCATCAAGGAAACACTGCATGTTGGTGAAGGGCATATTGAAGAAGGATCAGCCGAGTGGTTCTTGTGGGAGAACAACTCCATTTGGCTCACTAACTTCACACACCATCAGGCTTCCAAGCAGCTCTCAAGGAAACTCAGTTTTCACACTCTATGCTTAGTGCCCTTTGAGTGCATTATCTAGGAATGAACCTGGTAGAGCATCCCACACAAACGAATGCTCCACATGCGGGTGTCACATACAACCAACTCCACATTCACAGGCAACTTCAGCGCCACAGCCGTTTTCAGATAGCCCTCAATGCAAAGGCTCTAGACGCAAATATTGGTGTGAGAGCTAATTCAATCAAGGAAACACTGCATGTTGGTGAAGGGCATATTGAAGAAGGATCAGCCGAGTGGTTCTTGTGGGAGAACAACTCCATTTGGCTCACTAACTTCACACACCATCAGGCTTCCAAGCAGCTCTCAAGGAAACTCAGTTTTCACACTCTATGCTTAGTGCCCTTTGTATGGCTAGGACTGAAATGAACCTAGTAGAGCATCCCACACAAACGAATGCTCCACATGCGGGTTTCACATGCCACCAACTCCACATTCACAGGCAACTTCAGAACCACAGCCATTTTCAGATAGCCCTCAATGCAAAGGCTCTAGACGCAAATATTGGTGTGAGAGCTAATTCAATCAAGGAAACACTGCATGTTGGTGAAGGGCATATTGAAGAAGGATCAGCCGAGTGGTTCTTGTGGGAGAACAACTCCATTAGGCTCGCTAACTTCACACACCATCAGGCTTCCAAGCAGCTCTCAAGGAAACTCAGTTTTCACACTCTATGCTTAGTGCCCTTTGAGTGCATTATCTAGGAATGAACCTGGTAGAGCATCCCACACAAACGAATGCTCCACATGCGGGTTTCACATGCCACCAACTCCACATTCACAGGCAACTTCAGCGCCACAGCCGTTTTCAGATAGCCCTCAATGCAAAGGCTCTAGACGCAAATATTGGTGTGAGAGCTAATTCAATCAAGGAAACACTGCATGTTGGTGAAGGGCATATTGAAGAAGGGTCAGCCGAGTGGTTCTTGTGGGAGAACAACTCCATTTGGCTCACTAACTTCACACACCATCAGGCTTCCAAGCAGCTCTCAAGGAAACTCAGTTTTCACACTCTATGCTTAGTGCCCTTTGAGTGCATTATCTAGGAATGAACCTGGTAGAGCATCCCACACAAACGAATGCTCCACATGCGGGTTTCACATGCCACCAACTCCACATTCACAGGCAACTTCAGCGCCACAGCCGTTTTCAGATAGCCCTCAATGCAAAGGCTCTAGACGCAAATATTGGTGTGAGAGCTAATTCAATCAAGGAAACACTGCATGTTGGTGAAGGGCATATTGAAGAAGGATCAGCCGAGTGGTTCTTGTGGGAGAACAACTCCATTTGGCTCACTAACTTCACACACCATCAGGCTTCCAAGCAGCTCTCAAGGAAACTCAGTTTTCACACTCTATGCTTAGTGCCCTTTGAGTGCATTATCTAGGAATGAACCTGGTAGAGCATCCCACACAAACGAATGCTCCACATGCGGGTTTCACATGCCACCAACTCCACATTCACAGGCAACTTCAGCGCCACAGCCGTTTTCAGATAGCCCTCAATGCAAAGGCTCTAGACGCAAATATTGGTGTGAGAGCTAATTCAATCAAGGAAACACTGCATGTTGGTGAAGGGCATATTGAAGAAGGATCAGCCGAGTGGTTCTTGTGGGAGAACAACTCCATTTGGCTCACTAACTTCACACACCATCAGGCTTCCAAGCAGCTCTCAAGGAAACTCAGTTTTCACACTCTATGCTTAGTGCCCTTTGTATGGCTAGGACTGAAATGAACCTGGTAGAGCATCCCACACAAACGAATGCTCCACATGCGGGTTTCACATGCCACCAACTCCACATTCACAGGCAACTTCAGCGCCACAGCCGTTTTCAGATAGCCCTCAATGCAAAGGCTCTAGACGCAAATATTGGTGTGAGAGCTAATTCAATCAAGGAAACACTGCATGTTGGTGAAGGGCATATTGAAGAAGAATCAGCCGAGTGGTTCTTGTGGGAGAACAACTCCATTTGGCTCACTAACTTCACACACCATCAGGCTTCCAAGCAGCTCTCAAGGAAACTCAGTTTTCACACTCTATGCTTAGTGCCCTTTGAGTGCATTATCTAGGAATGAACCTGGTAGAGCATCCCACACAAACGAATGCTCCACATGCGGGTTTCACATGCCACCAACTCCACATTCACAGGCAACTTCAGCGCCACAGCCGTTTTCAGATAGCCCTCAATGCAAAGGCTCTAGACGCAAATATTGGTGTGAGAGCTAATTCAATCAAGGAAACACTGCATGTTGGTGAAGGGCATATTGAAGATGGATCAGCCGAGTGGTTCTTGTGGGAGAACAACTCCATTTGGCTCACTAACTTCACACACCATCAGGCTTCCAAGCAGCTCTCAAGGAAACTCAGTTTTCACACTCTATGCTTAGTGCCCTTTGAGTACAGTATCTAGGAATGAACCTGGTAGAGCATCCCACACAAACGAATGCTCCACATGCGGGTGTCACATACATCCAACTCCACATTCACAGGCAACTTCAGCGCCACAGCCGTTTTCAGATAGCCCTCAATGCAAAGGCTCTAGACGCAAATATTGGTGTGAGAGCTAATTCAATCAAGGAAACACTGCATGTTGGTGAAGGGCATATTGAAGAAGGATCAGCCGAGTGGTTCTTGTGGGAGAACAACTCCATTTGGCTCACTAACTTCACACACCATCAGGCTTCCAAGCAGCTCTCAAGGAAACTCAGTTTTCACACTCTATGCTTAGTGCCCTTTGTATGGCTAGGACTGAAATGAACCTAGTAGAGCATCCCACACAAACGAATGCTCCACATGCGGGTTTCACATGCCACCAACTCCACACTTCACAGGCAACTTCAGCGCCACAGCCGTTTTCAGATAGCCCTCAATGCAAAGGCTCTAGACGCAAATATTGGTGTGAGAGCTAATTCAATCAAGGAAACACTGCATGTTGGTGAAGGGCATATTGAAGAAGGATCAGCCGAGTGGTTCTTGTGGGAGAACAACTCCATTTGGCTCACTAACTTCACACACCATCAGGCTTCCAAGCAGCTCTCAAGGAAACTCAGTTTTCACACTCTATGCTTAGTGCCCTTTGAGTGCATTATCTAGGAATGAACCTGGTAGAGCATCCCACACAAACGAATGCTCCACATGCGGGTTTCACATGCCACCAACTCCACATTCACAGGCAACTTCAGCGCCACAGCCGTTTTCAGATAGCCCTCAATGCAAAGGCTCTAGACGCAAATATTGGTGTGAGAGCTAATTCAATCAAGGAAACACTGCATGTTGGTGAAGGGCATATTGAAGAAGGATCAGCCGAGTGGTTCTTGTGGGAGAACAACTCCATTTGGCTCACTAACTTCACACACCATCAGGCTTCCAAGCAGCTCTCAAGGAAACTCAGTTTTCACACTCTATGCTTAGTGCCCTTTGAGTGCATTATCTAGGAATGAACCTGGTAGAGCATCCCACACAAACGAATGCTCCACATGCGGGTTTCACATGCCACCAACTCCACATTCACAGGCAACTTCAGCGCCACAGCCGTTTTCAGATAGCCCTCAATGCAAAGGCTCTAGACGCAAATATTGGTGTGAGAGCTAATTCAATCAAGGAAACACTGCATGTTGGTGAAGGGCATATTGAAGAAGGATCAGCCGAGTGGTTCTTGTGGGAGAACAACTCCATTTGGCTCACTAACTTCACACACCATCAGGCTTCCAAGCAGCTCTCAAGGAAACTCAGTTTTCACACTCTATGCTTAGTGCCCTTTGAGTGCATTATCTAGGAATGAACCTGGTAGAGCATCCCACACAAACGAATGCTCCACATGCGGGTTTCACATGCCACCAACTCCACATTCACAGGCAACTTCAGCGCCACAGCTGTTTTCAGATAGCCCTCAATGCAAAGGCTCTAGACGCAAATATTGGTGTGAGAGCTCATTCAATCAAGGAAACACTGCATGTTGGTGAAGGGCATATTGAAGAAGGATCAGCCGAGTGGTTCTTGTGGGAGAACAACTCCATTTGGCTCACTAACTTCACACACCATCAGGCTTCCAAGCAGCTCTCAAGGAAACTCAGTTTTCACACTCTATGCTTAGTGCCCTTTGTATGGCTAGGACTGAAATGAACCTGGTAGAGCATCCCACACAAACGAATGCTCCACATGCGGGTTTCACATGCCACCAACTCCACATTCACAGGCAACTTCAGCGCCACAGCCGTTTTCAGATAGCCCTCAATGCAAAGGCTCTAGACGCAAATATTGGTGTGAGAGCTAATTCAATCAAGGAAACACTGCATGTTGGTGAAGGGCATATTGAAGAAGGATCAGCCGAGTGGTTCTTGTGGGAGAACAACTCCATTTGGCTCACTAACTTCACACACCATCAGGCTTCCAAGCAGCTCTCAAGGAAACTCAGTTTTCACACTCTATGCTTAGTGCCCTTTGTATGGCTAGGACTGAAATGAACCTGGTAGAGCATCCCACACAAACGAATGCTCCACATGCGGGTTTCACATGCCACCAACTCCACATTCACAGGCAACTTCAGCGCCACAGCCGTTTTCAGATAGCCCTCAATGCAAAGGCTCTAGACGCAAATATTGGTGTGAGAGCTAATTCAATCAAGGAAACACTGCATGTTGGTGAAGGGCATATTGAAGATGGATCAGCCGAGTGGTTCTTGTGGGAGAACAACTCCATTTGGCTCACTAACTTCACACACCATCAGGCTTCCAAGCAGCTCTCAAGGAAACTCAGTTTTCACACTCTATGCTTAGTGCCCTTTGAGTGCATTTTCTAGGAATGAACCTGGTAGAGCATCCCACACAAACGAATGCTCCACATGCGGGTTTCACATGCCACCAACTCCACATTCACAGGCAACTTCAGCGCCACAGCCGTTTTCAGATAGCCCTCAATGCAAAGGCTCTAGACGCAAATATTGGTGTGAGAGCTAATTCAATCAAGGAAACACTGCATGTTGGTGAAGGGCATATTGAAGAAGGATCAGCCGAGTGGTTCTTGTGGGAGAACAACTCCATTTGGCTCACTAACTTCACACACCATCAGGCTTCCAAGCAGCTCTCAAGGAAACTCAGTTTTCACACTCTATGCTTAGTGCCCTTTGAGTGCATTATCTAGGAATGAACCTGGTAGAGCATCCCACACAAACGAATGCTCCACATGCGGGTTTCACATGCCACCAACTCCACATTCACAGGCAACTTCAGCGCCACAGCCGTTTTCAGATAGCCCTCAATGCAAAGGCTCTAGACGCAAATATTGGTGTGAGAGCTAATTCAATCAAGGAAACACTGCATGTTGGTGAAGGGCATATTGAAGAAGGATCAGCCGAGTGGTTCTTGTGGGAGAACAACTCCATTTGGCTCACTAACTTCACACACCATCAGGCTTCCAAGCAGCTCTCAAGGAAACTCAGTTTTCACACTCTATGCTTAGTGCCCTTTGTATGGCTAGGACTGAAATGAACCTGGTAGAGCATCCCACACAAACGAATGCTCCACATGCGGGTTTCACATGCCACCAACTCCACATTCACAGGCAACTTCAGCGCCACAGCCGTTTTCAGATAGCCCTCAATGCAAAGGCTCTAGACGCAAATATTGGTGTGAGAGCTAATTCAATCAAGGAAACACTGCATGTTGGTGAAGGGCATATTGAAGAAGGATCAGCCGAGTGGTTCTTGTGGGAGAACAACTCCATTTGGCTCACTAACTTCACACACCATCAGGCTTCCAAGCAGCTCTCAAGGAAACTCAGTTTTCACACTCTATGCTTAGTGCCCTTTGTATGGCTAGGAATGAAATGAACCTGGTAGAGCATCCCACACAAACGAATGCTCCACATGCGGGTTTCACATGCCACCAACTCCACATTCACAGGCAACTTCAGCGCCACAGCCGTTTTCAGATAGCCCTCAATGCAAAGGCTCTAGACGCAAATATTGGTGTGAGAGCTAATTCAATCAAGGAAACACTGCATGTTGGTGAAGGGCATATTGAAGAAGGATCAGCCGAGTGGTTCTTGTGGGAGAACAACTCCATTTGGTTCACTAACTTCACACACCATCAGGCTTCCAAGCAGCTCTCAAGGAAACTCAGTTTTCACACTCTATGCTTAGTGCCCTTTGAGTGCATTATCTAGGAATGAACCTGGTAGAGCATCCCACACAAACGAATGCTCCACATGCGGGTTTCACATGCCACCAACTCCACATTCACAGGCAACTTCAGCGCCACAGCCGTTTTCAGATAGCCCTCAATGCAAAGGCTCTAGACGCAAATATTGGTGTGAGAGCTAATTCAATCAAGGAAACACTGCATGTTGGTGAAGGGCATATTGAAGAAGGATCAGCCAAGTGGTTCTTGTGGGAGAACAACTCCATTTGGCTCACTAACTTCACACACCATCAGGCTTCCAAGCAGCTCTCAAGGAAACTCAGTTTTCACACTCTATGCTTAGTGCCCTTTGAGTGCATTATCTAGGAATGAACCTGGTAGAGCATCCCACACAAACGAATGCTCCACATGCGGGTTTCACATGCCACCAACTCCACATTCACAGGCAACTTCAGCGCCACAGCCGTTTTCAGATAGCCCTCAATGCAAAGGCTCTAGACGCAAATATTGGTGTGAGAGCTAATTCAATCAAGGAAACACTGCATGTTGGTGAAGGGCATATTGAAGAAGGATCAGCCGAGTGGTTCTTGTGGGAGAACAACTCCATTTGGCTCACTAACTTCACACACCATCAGGCTTCCAAGCAGCTCTCAAGGAAACTCAGTTTTCACACTCTATGCTTAGTGCCCTTTGTATGGCTAGGACTGAAATGAACCTGGTAGAGCATCCCACACAAACGAATGCTCCACATGCGGGTTTCACATGCCACCAACTCCACATTCACAGGCAACTTCAGCGCCACAGCCGTTTTCAGATAGCCCTCAATGCAAAGGCTCTAGACGCAAATATTGGTGTGAGAGCTAATTCAATCAAGGAAACACTGCATGTTGGTGAAGGGCATATTGAAGAAGGATCAGCCGAGTGGTTCTTGTGGGAGAACAACTCCATTTGGCTCACTAACTTCACACACCATCAGGCTTCCAAGCAGCTCTCAAGGAAACTCAATTTTCACACTCTATGCTTAGTGCCCTTTGAGTGCATTATCTAGGAATGAACCTGGTAGAGCATCCCACACAAACGAATGCTCCACATGTGGGTTTCACATGCCACCAACTCCACATTCACAGGCAACTTCAGCGCCACAGCCGTTTTCAGATAGCCCTCAATGCAAAGGCTCTAGACGCAAATATTGGTGTGAGAGCTAATTCAATCAAGGAAACACTGCATGTTGGTGAAGGGCATATTGAAGAAGGATCAGCCGAGTGGTTCTTGTGGGAGAACAACTCCATTTGGCTCACTAACTTCACACACCATCAGGCTTCCAAGCAGCTCTCAAGGAAACTCAGTTTTCACACTCTATGCTTAGTGCCCTTTGTATGGCTAGGACTGAAATGAACCTGGTAGAGCATCCCACACAAACGAATGCTCCACATGCGGGTTTCACATGCCACCAACTCCACATTCACAGGCAACTTCAGCGCCACAGCCGTTTTCAGATAGCCCTCAATGCAAAGGCTCTAGACGCAAATATTGGTGTGAGAGCTAATTCAATCAAGGAAACACTGCATGTTGGTGAAGGGCATATTGAAGAAGGATCAGCCGAGTGGTTCTTGTGGGAGAACAACTCCATTTGGCTCACTAACTTCACACACCATCAGGCTTCCAAGCAGCTCTCAAGGAAACTCAGTTTTCACACTCTATGCTTAGTGCCCTTTGAGTGCATTATCTAGGAATGAACCTGGTAGAGCATCCCACACAAACGAATGCTCCACATGCGGGTTTCACATGCCACCAACTCCACATTCACAGGCAACTTCAGCGCCACAGCCGTTTTCAGATAGCCCTCAATGCAAAGGCTCTAGACGCAAATATTGGTGTGAGAGCTAATTCAATCAAGGAAACACTGCATGTTGGTGAAGGGCATATTGAAGAAGGATCAGCCGAGTGGTTCTTGTGGGAGAACAACTCCATTTGGCTCACTAACTTCACACACCATCAGGCTTCCAAGCAGCTCTCAAGGAAACTCAGTTTTCACACTCTATGCTTAGTGCCCTTTGAGTGCATTATCTAGGAATGAACCTGGTAGAGCATCCCACACAAACGAATGAA